>NC_142216.1:5437500-5577500 GCF_049639895.1 Pseudopodoces humilis
ATGCTACTACTGAACAGAAGCACTGTTAACTCAGGTTACTCCACAGATTTAACAGGATGGAAGAATGAAACAGGATGGACACTAGAGAAGGAGAGTGTCCTGATGGCAAATATCACAGCAGTTTTCACATGAGCGTTTACACCGTGCTGAAGTACCAGGGAACTCGCTGCACTCTGGATGAGGTGCACTCCATAAAAACCTACCACTGACAGCTCTACTAAAACCCACGGGATAACAAGCTCACAGGTGGAAATGGCTGCTTTCATGGGGAATCAAAACAAATTCCAGCAGCACAATTTTTCTTCTACTGATATTTCCAGCATACAGTGGAATCCCTCCTACCCGCTCCGTACTTCCCAGAAGGAAGCTGAAGGCTGCCTGCCTTCACCTGCTGCAGGAAAAGGCTGCAAACAAACAGGAGCAGCATGCAGAGTTGTTTTAACACCTGGATACAATTTCCTCAGAGTTAGACAGGGTCTGTTCCTACACAAAGTAAGCAGCGTTACAGCTGGCTCCACAAGGAAGCAAATACAGAGTGACAGGAAGGTAAACTGCAGTTCTTTATCTTTTCCCAGTGACGCCCGTAGCTGTATTCAAACAGCTAGTGGAAGGTGGCACTATATAACAAAGTCTGATTGATAACAGTTTTCTGCTTAATTTCACCAACTCTCCTCACTGGTAATAAGTAACTTCCCGTTAGTTTTTCAGTCCTCTTAAGTCAAATACCTGGCAGTTATCTGCCAGGAGATTTATAACTGTGGTTGCTCTTAGATCAGTTGTCTCTTGCAATTTGATTCATATTCTTTCAGGAAAATCACACAGCTCTGGAGATCACCATATGATTATGGTTTTCACCAGTAACCTAAAGCACAGTCCACGTGCCAGGAGCCAAAAAGTTTTGCAGTGGAAATCTTCCTTCCATGAAGAAAGGTCACTGTTGCAGCAATTAAGTGCATATGGAGCACGTTTAAACAGTGAAACAGAACAACTTTTCCAATAACAGAAAGACCTGCTTGGGGATGAAGAATAAAAAAGCATAATAAACCTTTTGTTTTCACACAGCATAGGAGACCTACAATACAGCCCATTTGTTCATTCAGCTCTGTGCTGCCATTACAATGATGATTACCACAATGAGACCTTGAGTAAAGGCCACTGAAAACTCCAGTTTCTTTATAAACATATTTTCAAATTTTACTTTGCACTTTAGAGCTGTGAGATGGTTTAGACACTTCACCTTCACTTCAGCTCTCTTTGCCAATCACGAGTACAGGACATGCTTTCCTAGCTCAGGAAGCCCTGCTCATTTTACAAGTGCACTCACTGAAGTGATAAACTTCGGAGCAGCCCACATTCAACCAGTCACTCTTAAATTAAGACAGGCTTGTTCAGCTGTAGCACTTGCACTCCAGTCCTTTGATGCCAATTGTTTTACACTATACTTAAAAAATAAGCTTTTCAAAGTCTCCCTTTACATCAGCTGATGAGTGCCTGGCAAACACAGCTGCCACCACAGCAGTGCCCAGGAGGTCTACAGAGAGCCAGGCCCCCGACAGGAGCAGCAGCAAGGTCTAGGACACGACCAGTCCACCTGCCAGAAGACTCTGCCTGTGAAATACAGCAGGCTGGTTGTCCAATTTCCTTCTGGCTGTCAGAGAGCAGAAAAGGTTTTCCTCTAATTTTCCCCAAGCCCCTCTCCTCCCTCCCCAGCCCTGACCCTGTTTTTTAACAAACACCCTCTTCCTCATTAGTTTTTTTGCCAACCACACCACGATGCTGACAAACCTTGACAACCTCACAGCTGCCCCCAGGTCAGAAGAGCAAAGCCTGTCCCCTTCCCCAGCTGAGAAGGACACGAGCAGTGGCAGCCTGGAAGGCAGAGCATCACTCCCCTCTCAGATCATCACCAGGGCTGCATTTTCAGCCATGCTGGCTGCAAACTTTAGGCTCAATGACTCTGAAGCCGAAGTTTATCTCCCCAAACTTTCCAACAGCAGCATCCTCCCAAGCCATTTTTCAATCCCAGGTTTGTAGTTGGTTTCCTATTGCCAAGGAAGCAGCAGGAGGGTGTACCCCACATCACTCCAGCCGGCCGGCAGCAGAGGGCACCACACAATCACCGATGTGATTTATACACTTCCATCATGCTCCCGAGTTAATTTATAGAGCACAAATTACTGCTACAACAAGCTACAGGGTGACTCCATAAAGCATTCATCATATCAGATAAAAACGTGCTGCCACGAAAGGCAGCTAATTTGCTACAGTGCTTTTAGCCAGCAATTCAAAGAAAAACCTTCAAGCTTAGTATCTCTCCGAGCTCAAATGCCACATTCCCAGAACAGCAGGTTTCACACCGAGTGCAGATCTCCAGCCTGAACACAGAAGTGCAGAGCAGTAGCTCTGCAGAGCATTGGAAGCCACAAAAATACTTGCATTAGCCCAAGCATAAACCACCAGCCCACAGTCTAACTCATCCAGGGTTCACACACTGCAAAGCTACATCCACATCAATTAAACATTTCGGCTGAGGATGCTCAGCAGCCTCTGAGGCAGACAGCAGAGATCCAAGAGACAAAAGGAATAGCTGCATTCCTTTTGCTTCTTCCTACCCCCACACCCACAGATCGTATGTTTTTACTTATTGAATAGTTGTTAAAAAAAGAAAAAGATGAATCTACAGAAAAGTCAATCTGCATTCCGTGAGCACACCGAGACACACGTAGTGGTGAGCAAACAGTACAGTCATGAAGTGAAAGCAGCTTCTAAGCTGTCAGCAGAAACACTTCAGTACCACGATGCCACCATCCCTATTTGAAGCCAGACCTGTTACACACCCCAGGAAAAAAGGACATCCCAGATCATCTCCTCTGCTGAGCCACTGTACAGAGCGACAGAGGCCACTTCTGAGCACACAGCAGTTACGTGAGGACTAACTCAAAGCTTCAGCTTTTCTATGGAGATCTGCAGCACGACCTTGAGGCCAAGACCTTGATGACTTCTCTCCTCTGTGGAGCGGGAAGCACCCACAGAGCTGCAAAAGAGCAAACCCAAAGGCAGAAGGAAAGAGCAGAAACTTCACCCTCCTTATTAAAGCAAGACACTATTTTCAGCCACCATAATGTTTCCCCTGAACATGTAAATACAGAAGCAATTAGCTGCCTAGGCACTTCCGCAGAAACCGTTTAGAATAATCTTTCCTAGAATATATTTACATTGTTTCTGATTGCTTAATTTTCTGATACATTTCTTTTAGGCACTAGAAAGATTAAATAAAGCCAAATCACCTATAGTGATGTATATTGCCGTGTTACTGAAGGTAACATGCAGCACACACTGACAACAAGAACTCCTGCATAGTTTCAAACTTCAAAATTTTAGCATCACGCCAAGGTTCTAGGGATTGTTTTATAGCTTTAATTCAGCTGTTTCTTAAAACCTTCTTCCCCCTTCTGCTGTTACTCTGAGGGATAAAACTACCGACTGAAACAGCAGACACCATTTAAAGAGAAAGAATGAGCCTGGACAGAGATTTCATTGAAAAGCTCAGTTCTGAAGTACATAGGAAATGTCCTCAATTCAAAGATTAGCCTGCACAAAAAGGCAAATTAAAGCCAGAAACAGAAGAAAATCTTTTCTGACTGCTCTGAATATATTTTTTCATTATATTCTCTCCTATCATCTGGAGTTTTTGTATTAAGAAGTCAGCTCTTTCAAACGGCATTGGGAACAAGCAGACAAACAGCATATTCATTTGCAAGCTGGAAGTTGATTATTAAGTACAAAACCCATGAATGCTTGTCGGGACCGAGGAAGAGAGGCTGGAACCATTGATTGTGAGGATGCCCAAAAAACTCTCTGCAGTCAGCTGGCAGATACCTCTATGACAACAGCAAAACAAACCCACACAAACAAACAGAAAAACAAAATCACATTCGAGTTGTTTTTATTCTGCTTCATCTGAAATTATTTTTACCAAGACAGCCTGCTGTCCTTTAGGCTATGTTTTTCCTTGCTCAATGCAACTGGAGCTATCATTGCAGGGCCAAATCATTCAAAAAATAAGCACATGACACAAATACATCTTCACTCACAGACCCCCTGCAGCCCGTAAGTCCACGTTAATTAGACTGGAAGATGAAGCCTTCAACCTAAAACCCAGCAACTCTGATTTACACAAGTGTAGAGAGGTTTTACTGCAAATTTTCCTGCGAGCTGCACAGGCGTTTTCTGCCCAGCTCCACACACCATCAAAACAAAAGCAGATCTCAATTCACTGACAGCTGCCATACTTTACAGAGACATAAAGAAAAATGGAACAGGCATTGTGTACAACACAGGCAGCTCAGGATACCTAAACACCGAGAACACTGCAAGGACACTGAAATCAGCAGAGAGACACTGCCTGGTTTACACCTACCCAAAGCCCACAGTACAAGGACAATTTTGGAAGACCAAAACTGTTCAAGTCAACTTGTCACTTTGAAGCCTCTTAAAGAATAATTACCAACTTTCTCCTCATTATCTCTGGAGGACACATGATTTTACGGAGGTCTTCATTTCGCCCTAACATTGTGCCACATGGAGTTACGGAGCAGAGCTTGATTTTCACCAGTCATGCAAAATAGATTCCCTGCATCTCACAGAAATACAAGCATAAGGCAGTAACATCAGGAACTCCAGGCATGTAATGATCACTGCATGATCACATCAAAAGGACTTCTGCACAGATTTGAGGATTTGCTGCAAATGTATGTTTTATGACAGGCAACAGCCCTTTCCCCAATTGCATGGGACACAAGCATGGTTTCATCTAGACTTACACTGAAAAGCTTGAATTTGAAAAAGCATTTCTTGGGGAAAGAAGAGCTCAGCCCCAGTTTGAGTACAGCTTTTTGAGAGCCTTCTCTCCCTCAGAGCAGAAATTGTCACAGCAGGTTTCTCCACCTTTACGGTGCAGTTACAGCAGGAAGTCTCCAAGGAGGGAAAGATTTAGACAACTAAGAGTTTTAAGTGGTTTAGAACAAGCAGAGCCTTTTAGAGTGGCAGCTGAACTGATAGTTACACAATGACATTTCAAGCTTTCAAGTCCCAATCATTTTTAATGGCACAAAGCTAAACCCAGAAGGGGACAAAGCAATTACACAGCCAAAAGTAAGTGCAGTTAAACTGTGCTTCCAATCCAGCCATCCTCACTCACACACTACACAGGTCTGGATGTTAAATTTACTACTACACCAGTGGCACAAGAAAGGAATGCCGCCATGTGTTGCAACATCCTCAGGCCACGTATCCGGCAGGCATCCTCTGCCTCTCAGGAAGAGTTATTCTCTTTTCCCAAAGGAGCATCGCTGACATAATCCTCCAGCTCCACCTGGTACTCCCTGCTAGCCCTGGCCCTGAGCTCTGCGGGGACGCAGAGTAACAGGTGATGTTTGCGCCCCACGCCCTTGCAAGGCAGGTGAAGAGAAATGGCACGGAGGCACTCCCTAGGGAAACAGAACTGCCGCTCTTTCCGTGCACGGATGGGACGAGCTCCCCTTCTTCGCTCCTTGGCGCAACAAGCAAAGACCTTGCTTTATTTCCTTACCACGCTCAGCCAAAAAAAGGCAATGAGACCCTCCCGTCCCCGCACCCGCGAATTGCCGAGAAAGTACTCGCGCTCCCCCTCCAACGCAGGCACAGGAGACATAAAACATCTCCTTCACAGCCGGGAGCCCACCCGGCTTCCCTCCCTTGCCCCCTCCTCTTATGGGGGCGGCTGCCGCTTCTCGGCCCCCTCTGTGACGGCGAGGGGGTCGCACCCAGCCCCGCACACGCCCCGTGCGACAGGGGAGTCCCCCCAGACCCTCACCCAGCGGCTGCCACGGGAACCCTCCCGACCCTCACCCAGCGGCTGCCACGGGAACCCTCCCGACCCTCACCCAGCGGCTGCCACCGCTCTCCCCGGCACACTCGGGGCCGCTCAGCCCCCCCACTCACCGGCGCCTCACCAACCGCTGCCCCCGCGGCAGCCGCCCCGTCCCCGCCGGCCGCGCCGCCGCCCTCCAGCTGCCGCTCGCGGTACAGGGACCAGAGCCCCACATTGGGCAAGAAGACGAGGGCGGCCAGCGCCAGCCCCACCGCCTGCAGCAGCCGCTTCTGCTTCCGCCGCATCGGAGCGGCTGCCGGGAGCGGGCTGAGCAGCGGGATGGGGCCGAAGAGCCGGGGCTGAGGAGGGAGCGCGGCCCCCCCGCCCCCGCCGCGCCCCCGGAGCGCAACTTTCGCCCGCGCCCGGCGGCGGCGCCGGGCGGCAACTCCGGCACTTCCGCTCCGCGCGCGGAGGGCGTGGCCTCCGAAACCCCGCCCACCGCCCGGGGAGACCCCGCCCCCGCTCCCCGCTAATTACCCTCCGCTAATGACCCTCCGCTAATGACTCCCCGCTAATGACTCTCTAAGAACGGCGCTCCGAGGATGCCGCGGCACGGCGGGGTGTCTGGGCGGGTGCCGCCGGAGCGGGATTCGAACCGACCGCCGATGGGGGGGGAGTTAAGGTGGTTAATTGGCTTAAAACCCCTTAATGGGGGGGAGCCCTTAGATGGGAGCGGGGACTGGGCTGGGAGAAGCAGAGCAGGATGAAGGTTAAGGGCTGTAGGTGCTCCCCGAAGGGTCCAGGTGGTCCCCGAAGGGCTGGAGTTCGCCCCACGGGCCCACAAGAACCAGGAGGGGACAATCCTTTCTCCTCCACCACGGATGGAGATGCCATCGCCGGCCACACCAACAGGCACGATCGCTCCAAATCCACCTCCACCCGTGGCTCGCATTAAAAAACAGTGCTGTTCTGTCGGATAGCAATTAAGTGGCTTCAACTATAATGTAAACTATATAATTTAGAAGCATAGGATAGTGTTTGAAGGGCCTTTTTAGGAAAAACAAACAATGGCGGCAGAGCTTTCCCAAAAATGGGGAGCGGATCCGTTTCCTCAATGAAGAGCAGGCAGCCCCGGCGCTCAGGAAGATGCTCTGCCAGCACAACAGCCGTCAGGCTCGGCTGTGTCAACAGCGAAGCTGTGACAATCCGGTGCCCTGCTGGGCACTGGTAAAATAAATATTAGTTCTCTTCCAATGCAGACCTCCGCAGGGAAATACCTAATTTCCTGGAGCAACAACAAAAAGTCTACGGAAACCATTGTGCACCCCACATTTGCAGCTCTTGCCACCCTCGCCCCACACCAGCAAGTGGATTTAAACTTAAATAAACTTCCATAACCCACTAGATGGCATCTTCCAGCAGATTTCAGTGTCTGCTGCGAGAGCCAAATTATCAAGGAAAGCATTTAATTTAGAGAGCAGGTTACAGTTCCTAAGTCTAACTACATGTTAAGGCAGCTTGTGCTTTCATTTTAATTATCGATGAGAATTTGTCGCCAGCTGATTTCTTTACCAGAAGTGTTAACGCTTCCATTGTTTCTCCGTGGGTGGAGAAGATAGCGACCCGTGAAATCCCTTCACTCCTGCCTTTAGAGCAAAGCGTATTCCCTTTATCATCACTGAATCACCTCCGGCAGCGCAGAGACTTAGGCTGCTCCTGAATAATGCATAGCCACTAAAATTGTACAACAATAAAGCTACATATACATTACCTGGTACTGTGAGAATCCAGGCTGGAAAGCTACAATACCTCTGATTTAATGCTGCAGTGCCAGTGTACTGCCATATGGACCCTTATAATAACATCCACATCCCCTTGCCTCTGCAAGAGCTCTTTGAAAAGTGGCTGTGAAATAGCAGGAGGTTTCGTAGGGATGCACACAGGCTCACAGGCTGCCCTTGGCAGAACATCCCCGTTTATATAAAGAAATGCCAGCCACAAAGTTTGGGAGTTAATTAAAACAAAGCCACTAGCTGGCTTGACATATGTTTAAATTTAGGATTGTGAGCCTGCTCGCTAAATTAAATGTTTGCTTCATAAATTGGCATCAGCAGAGTTGCACAAGTTTTAACTGGGAGCAGATTATGGCTGGTGCAGCAGGTAGATTAGTATTTTGTATATGTGAGAGCATCCTGAATGATCAAGCCCTCTGAAGAGCCTCGTGGGAATTGAAGTCTGGCTGCTCCTCAGTGATCACTCTGGAAATGGATGTTCCAAGTCTTCCCTTTCTGCTTTAAGAGGGAGGGAGTCCTGTTGGGCTTACCAGTTAAAATAATTTATACTCCATGCAGCTGCCTTGGTCCCAAAGAAATAGATATTTCTAAACATCTAAAGTAAAGGTGTTGTTAGGGCGAAAGTAAAGGTAGAACATGTCTACCTCTTCTCTTTCTCCTGAAGTGTTTTGGTGGGGACAGAACTCTGATTTTGGCCTGTTGGATACAATGCCTTGGGGATTGATCAGGTACATGCAAAATAAACATGGATTTACATTTCTGAGAAAGGAGAACACCTGTGGCTGTTAAGCCTCTAACTGGAAAGGGAAACGGTGTACCTTCCCCAGGCATTTTTTCAAAACAAATATAGGATAAATTAATAGCAGCTCAATCCCCGTCTGGAAGCTCTCTGTGCTAGCGAGCTGGGTTGCCTGGTTTGCAGCTCGTGTGCTGAGCTGCTGCAGGGCAGAGTGCAGCAAAAGTGGGTAACAGCATCATGAAAATTAAAAGCCTTGATGAAGGATGAGGAGCAGTGTTGACCAGAGGGACTTGGTCAGCAGATGCTGGGAAAGGGCAGGAGAGCATTGAAAAATGCTAATGGGAGTGGATGTGACAGGAGTTCCTGGGATAAAGCCCACAGATGGCATGACAGCATGGAGACGAGATGGCACAGACTTAGGGAATCAGTGTTCTCCTGCCTTCTGGTCTCCTCCGACTGCAGCTCCTCAGGGCAAGGACTGACTCATGTGAAGGGCTGCATTTTGACCTTGGAACTTCTGCAGGGGTGGCTGATGCAAAGCAGGGAGTCCTTTGGATCCCTGTAAGTGAGGTGAATGGTTATGGGATCCCCTCTCTCCTGGTGAAAGGTCATAAGTGAGACAAGAGCTGGCTTTCCATGCTCCCAGCTGCAGTTCCAGCCTCCCAGCATGGGTTACGGGGAGAAAACGCTGCCAGAGGGATGGCATATCTGCAAGGGGGAAACAGGGAAAAATATCACCCATGAGCCTGTTAGGTTTTTTCCCTGGGTTCCCAGATGGTGCAGGTACACATTACCACTATGGGGGATGGAGTGAGGGAGCTCCCATCCAGGTCTCTGTGTCCACCCTGTGTCCTGTGTCAGATGGCTGCACCCACAGGGAAAGTCAGCTCCTTTTTTGATATGTGTTTGTATGCTGGTGATGCTGTCTCTTTTCTGAAAATCTCATTTCTAGCCAGGAGGAGAAAAGGAAAAACAATCTCTAAAAAATGAATGAACCTCAGCCATGGCTGTGTCACAACAGGACTTTTGTTTTCGTGGCATTTCTTTATCCTTTGGTGTTTATTAGTTGAAGTTCAGCTAAAATTTCATGTGAGCAGAATTGATCTGTTGGGGTTTTTTCCCCCCTTTTTCTTTTCTGATAAAAGACAATACTGAGGAACCTGCTCACCTGTGGGCAGGAGCACAGCCCTTCTCTGCTCAGTGTGGGGGTGCCTGTCAGCACAGCCCCCCACAGCGATCCTGCTGCACTCCCCCAAACCCTGGAGCTGCTTCCAGCCAGCACTCAAGATGCTGAAAAACAATGTAAATGCCTGAATAGCTCACAGAAGTGAGATGATTACAGGCTTTTAAAACGAAATTGCAAACCTTGTCACTGCGGGAGAGCATCCAACCCTCTCCCCATCCCTCCCAAGAAATGAAAAGACAGCACCAACATCCATGAATCCTTGTGCCCTGGTTGGAAGTTACCTGTGGCGTGACTGACCTGGGGTTTTATCTGCATAGAACAGACTTTTAGCAGAAAAATAAATAAAATAAAACCAGTGATCCACCTGAGCAAGCAAAATCCCTACGATCAACAGGAAAATCTGCCTGAATTTACTTTGGACAAACAGAGCCCAGCAGTGCAGGTCAGGAGAGGGTGGCTGAAGCTGGATGCTGGAGGAGGATGCTCAGGATCCTGCCTGGAAAGTGGTGCCATCACCCATGGTCAGTCCTCCAGCCTGGTGCAAATGGAAGAAATTACTGCGTCTGTCTGCAGCATGGAGATGTGCAAAAGCAATGAAGCTGTGGAAAGAGTTTTCTAAAGTGTGACATTTTTGACTCCTCTGGCCTTAAATCAGGTAATTTCACTGATTGCCTGTGGCAGGGGAAATTGCTGATGTCTAAGTTGAAGCACAGTCCTGAAGATGAGGCAGTGATGGCTTGCTGGGTGGATAAATACTGGAGCAGGGTACGAAGCAAGGAGGGAGCCTCACGCATTTCACATTGCAAACAGAGGCACCGACATATCCAGAGATTTCCTTTGCACAGGAATACATTTTTCCTCAGGAATAACATGAATCCATGCCCCCCTTGGCCAGGCTGCCCATCCTTCAGGAAAATTAGTGGCTGAGAGAAAAAGTTCTTGCTGCACTGTGCAGGGTCTGAATGGTCCCAGCTCTGCCCGCTGGACTTTGGTGGTCATCGAGGACACCACTTCTCCAGGCAAAGCTTTGCACAAAGCCGTGTCAGGCTGCTTTAGCTCTAGAACTGCTTCTCCAAAGCAGCCCTGACAGTTTGTGCATAATTTTCAGCGGGGCTCAGTCTAGGAATGAGGAGACAGAGGGTCTGTTCCTGGCTGTCTACTCAAGTAACCTTATTTTAAAGAAAAAACGAAAACCACAAATGTTGTTGCAGTCTCCCTGGCTGGAATAGGCAATGAGCCTTGTCTGCTCCCTCTGCTCTGAATTCAGAGCTGCTGCAATGAATCGGACTCATTCCAAGTCCGGTGGAGCCAGGCAGACAGACTGCAGTCAAGATGTCCCCAAAACTCCCTGGCTTCTCTGAGCACACTGTGAATTTTGAGGCCAACACTCTCTGGGCTTCTCAAGGGATTTGGAAGCTCACGCTCTAATAATTAAGGCAGCTTTGAACATCGTAGCCTTCAGCCTCGCTTTTCTGTTCCCTGTAGCAGCCATTAGTGCTTGGAACAGGTACCAGCTCTTAAAATGGGCTCGCCAAGGGCTTGCATGGTTTTGACAAGGAGGAATTTAAAGAGACTCTCCAATGAATATGTGAGAGCAACAAAGAGCTGATTTCAGTGGAGGTTTGCAGCTTTCCTGTGAACAGGATTCATTCATTCATACATCACTGAGCTGAACCTGGAGGCTAGGTCTGCTCTTCTTCCAGTGCTGGGTGCATTCTGGGGTGAGAGGAGCATCACTGGGGTCCAAAGTCTTTTTTAGGGTGGGTCTGCAGTGGATCAGAATGCTTGTATGCTCAAGCTTTCTTTTAACAGATTATTTACTAAGTGTGAAAAACTCTGTTTACACCACCAGAAAATAACCATGTGGAAAGGGGAAACAGGGATAAAGATGCTTAACCTACCGCTAAAAAAATATGGAAAGGGAAAATAATGCTGATTTGAAGAAAATTTAGGCAAAGTGATTAAAAACTTAAGTTATATGGATAATATCATCTGAATTATCAAGGGGAGAGGAAAAAGGGCTATAAAACCTAAATAGAGGAGAATCAAATTCAGAACAGATGTCGAGAAGCACCTTCCCAAGTGGAGAATCAAAAAAGCAGGGAATGACCTACCAGGCAAGGCTGGAATGGACACACTGGGGCTTTCCAAGATGAGATGTGACCCTGGATCACAAGCCTGGGGCTGCTTTAGTGGTGGACTTGGCAGTGCTGGGTTAACAGTTGGGCTCCATCATCTTAAAGGTCTCCTCCAACCTAAATGATTCTATGATTCTAAGCACAGAACAAAATGTGCCAAGTGGCCTCTGTGGGACCTTGCCCTGCCTTCTGCAGCTGACAAAATCAGCTTCAGGATTTTTCATATTGAGGAAAAAATGATTGCCCTCAACAAGGGGAGCCTGGGCAGCTCTTCCCATGGGAGCCTCCTGCTTCTTCAGCCCTCTGGAATGAAAAACACAACATGGTCAGCCTTGGAGGGGGCCTGAGCCACCCTCAGGTGCTTTTGCCCACTCCAGGGAAAAGGTGGCATTGCTGCCACCCATGCCATGAGCCAGTGCAGAAGGTGTGCAGTGGGGGATTCACCTTCCCCCTCTTCCCCATGGATCCTGCTGGAGTTTGTAGTGGAGACACTGATTTCTGCCACTGCTGGAGGAGCATTTGGCAGCTGGAGTGGCTGTTAGCAGGTGTCTCAAGTGGCCGACTGGAGGGCACGGCGCTGAGCCTGCCCTTGCTGGGCTGCTTTGCCAGCAGTGAGAAGGCTCTCCTCTCTTAAAATAGATCCTCTCCAAGGGCTCTTGTGTTCAAGAGCTAGAAGGAAACCAGGACCTCTGTCCTTTATATTCTGTGTCTAAAAAGAAAGGCAGAAAAAGCTGTGTTTGAGAAGCAGAGAAGGAAGGCAGACGTGGTGTGGGATGGGATGAGAGGATGAGACTGGGAGGGCAGCTGCTCCCTGGAGCTTTGGTGCTGATCCATGGTGGTGAACAGGGGAGCCAGGAGTTCAGTGGCACCAGGAGCTTGCTGCTCAAGCCTGTGGGATGAGTCCTACTGGGCCAGCTCAGACCCTCAGCTGTGTCTCAAAGTCATTGCCCTCTGCATCTTCAGGGAGCCTCACTCCTCCAGGCTGCCCTGTGGCTGCAGGTAGTCATCAGCCAGGGATGGAGCTGCTCAGCTGCTCAGTGTGTTTTGCCAGTTTTTTATCTTTTAGAAGTGAATTCGTATCTTAACATCAGAGGTTTGGATACCTCATGTTTTCTTATTCACATCCCCAGGGTTGATCTTGTTCTTTCTATTTCTTCAGAGCCTGATAAAGCGTTTGGCCTCTGAGACACACAAAGACGTTGTGGAAGGAATTGTACAGCTCCCATCAGCTGAATCTTGTAATTCTGTTATGTTTTAACTCTGATATACAAAAGAGCATAGAGATTATCTGGATGTTAATGAAGAGGCAGTTTTCTCCCTGGAAGGCCCTGTCCCAACAGGCATTTCTAGCCTCTCCTTTGGAGGAATTTTCCCCTTCCTTGGCTGGGAAGATGCTACAGTGACTTACACGGACCAGACGTTTGCACTTGGAGAGGTGAAGTTCAGCTCTGCCTTCATCCTGAAGATCCCAGATGTCCTTTCTTCTCCTCCCCCTGTAGTCTGCAGTTCATCCTTCCCATCCTCCTCCTCCCTCTCCCCCTGCCCTGTCAGGCAGCCAGTAATGAGTCTCCTGGGGCAGCAAACAACAACCTTAAGTGTCAGCATTTGTGAGAGGCAGTGATTAACCTGGGACCATGAGGAACACTCACTGTGACAGGCTCTCAATGCTCCCTGGGCTCCTTCTGCAGGGGGGATGACATGGGAGGAGCAATGTTGGACTGGGGTGGGAGTAGGAACAGAGGAGGGATGATGCTGCTTTTGGAGGAAGCCTGGGAAGCAAAATCCTGCATGTCCCACATCCCTGTTGCTTAGCAGGTGACTCTGCAGGGCTGACACGAGGCACCAGAGACATCCCAGGCCGTGGCTGTCACATCCCATTGCTGTTACTGCTGCTGAGGATTGTTAATTCAGCAGCCCTATGTTAAAGACTTGAGCAAAGCCCTGTGCAGAGCTTTCTGCCTCGTTCCCAGGGGATACAGCAGGATGAAAGATAACTGACAGCTGCTTTGAGCGTGCTAATAACCATCATCTTGCAGTACACAGCGCTGTAAGACAAAGCACTTCCCATGGGATTCCCCCAGACTTTCCCTCCTGGGAAACACATCAAAAAGTTTCAGAGGAGACAGGAAAATTCTTCCACCCAGGAAGGCCTCAGGCTGAACCCTGTCCATACCACAGAGAGACTGCAGAAAGGAAATAACACCCAGAAAAGTCCCTTGGCCTGAGCTGTGTGGTCACTCTCATGGTGGGCCAGGGTCGGAGGGGTGGTATTGGGGGTCCCCCTATTACCAGGGCAAAGACAAAGGGGTTCATGTTCTTTTGTGCCCCCAGAACTCTCCTGTACAGTTCTGGTGTCTGCTTGCTTAATTTGTTGGAAACTGAACAAGAAAGTCAGTTCTGGGACTCTTGGATTTCAGCCTGAAGCTGACGCATAGATTTGCCCAGGAAAGCAAGCAAGGGAGGAACCAAGTGAACCAGAGTTGAGAGAGCAATGTTTTTTTGGTTTTTTTTCTTTGCTGCTGGGCTGTCTGAGAAGGGAGAAGGGAAGGAAAACACAGCAAATGTGTCCAGCACTGGAGAAAAGACGCTTTCATCTGGGAAATCACATTTCCCTGCTCCTTGCACAGGAATTGCAAAAGCGTGGACTCTCCTATGGGAATAGCTCCACATGGACTGCTTCTCCAGCCACCATCATGCCTAACTCCCCCTTTCTTCCCTGAAATACAGACCAAGGAAGAGCAATGTGACTGCAAACCTAGAGAACCATGTCAGAGCCACAGAGAGTCTCCTAGCTGTAATGGGGTATGCAATAAGCTTAATGAATCTCCATCACCAGCCCACGGGAGTGTCCTGGCTGTGTGCATTGTCCTCTGGCACCCTGAAGGCAGCCAACAAATAATCAAATTAGGACAATCCCAGATTGCTCTGCCAGCTGCTGGCACAGTGGCTGTCAGGGCAAGCAAGCCCTCCCCACACCATCCTGCTTCCCACGGGACCCTGTCCCTCCCTGGGCTTGGACAGGACCTGTCCCTGCCATGGGCATCAGGGACTGCGTGGGAAAGGCTGCACATTCCTGGAAGTGCTGAGGGGCACAGTAATTAACAGTGGTGATGGACAGCAGTGGGGAATTGTGCTGGAAATGAGCTGGAGAGGCAGGAGATGAAGGGCAGGGAGAGGCCACCCTGTGGGGCTGTGTGCAGGTTGTGCATCTCTGCCAACGTATCACTTCTTGAAAGAAAAATACAGTGACCACAGAGCTGGTTGGAAATGCTTCAACAGAACAGTTTTTATTTTTTTCCTCCTCAGAGATTGCCAATTTGTTAAATCCCAGTTGTTTTGCACCAGCACACTTCAAGGATGCTGTGACAAACCTCAGGCAGGTCACGGGCCCCAGCTCTGGCTGACAGACCTGAGAGCTCACATAAGAGCTCAATCCTGGTGCTGCTCCTGTGGGAAGGAGGGGACAGCACAGAAGATGTGACACACTGAAGCTGCTAACCCCACCTCTGTTGTTGAGAGCTGAGCACAGAGGCAGGGAGGCATTCCTGGTGTCTGTCCCCCTGCTGACCTGCTCAAGATGTGCTGACACTCTGGTGCACCCCCAGACCCACAACCACCTCTGCCTTCCAAGTTGTTTTGCTGGAAGCACGCAGTTCCTTCACTGCTGCCATTCCCTGGTGACTTTCCAGAGCTGTCTGTGTGCTCTGCTGGGATTCAGACTGGGCAGAGTGCAGGGGACATTGGCTGGCTGGTTACAGCAGGCTGTGCCTGACATCTAGCTGGGGACCACAGGGAATCTCAGCACAGAAAACTGCTCCTGTCTGGCATTTTCCCTGGCTAGCCCATGTTTGAGGTTGGGCCAACATGGTGAGGATGGATTTTGAGTTTGCTAAACACAAGCTCCTTCCCATCCCTCGTGCCTGCTGGAGGAATCACCCACCCTGACAGGAGGCTCCATGCTGGGGAGAACAGGACACTCCAGTCTGAAAACAGACAGCACAGAGAGCAGCTCTTCTGCTCATGTAGAGCCTCTGGGAACATTTCTAGAAGCATTTCTGCCATTCCAGGCACAGGGATGCAAATGATTCCTGGAGGGTTTCTCAGCTCTGGGCTGACATGTGACAGAGCCAGGGGAATCAGTGAACTTCGTGCCCAACTGAGACAGCCTGGCTGTGGGCTGGGACTTGTTTCCTCAAATCAAATTCACTGCACCAGTTTGGCTTTGCTGGAAGTGGCATTTCCCACCTTATCACAGGGCTGATAGTTCCTAAAATTGTGCCTCTTAGAGCCTGGCTTTAGATAAGCACAGACACACGTGGCTGCCGAGCTTTGTGTGCTGCCCCTGAGCTGGGCCCATTTCCTCAGAGAAAAGCAGCCAGAGGAGAAGAGAACACAGGGGAGAATCTGAGGGGAAACCCAAAGGGATCTGCTGGGCTTGGAAAATGTTGGTGGTACCGTATCTGGGTGAGATGTGAGACTGGAGACCATCTGAGTTCTTACAATCTGATGAGAGGTCAGGCCACCTCTCCTAAAGAAGAAATGAATACATTTACAGTACCCAAAGGGAGCGCCAGTGGGAAGACACAGCTTGTGGGACTGGCAGAGCTTTCTCAGGAATGAGAAAGGAACCCTGGACTCGGTCAGTTATAAATAATTCCAACCTTTCAAAGCAAATAGTCCTGAGAGAAACTGAAATGTAAGAGGCAGGTGGCATTGTCTAAAGTGTGGGGAAATGTTCAAAAGAGCAGATTCCTCTTTTAGGCTCCAGACAACCCTTCCACTCAGCACTTAGGCAGAGTCTCATTGGTGTGGGATCAGTCAAAAGAAATCTGTGTGTTGGTGGATGGGTGGTGTGGCCCTCGAGCCACTTACAGTCAGGCCTCAGGGGCATCTGCTGCCTCATATTTAACATGTGCATCCTAAATGGGCTTTTCTTCCCCCAGACCTGAGATGTGTGTTTACAACTTTCTCCTGTCCTGTGGGGGCTCTCAAGATGCTTTATGGAAGGGAAATTCTAGTGTTTCCTTCTCAGTGTGATGCCAGGGGACTCACTGATCCCTGGGGAGCTGTTCAGTGGCAGATGGGCTGACAGGAGCCTCAGTGCCCATTCCCTGGGCTCCTGCACCCAGAGCCCGAGGGAATGGCCACAGCTGTATCCTCTGGCAGGTCCTGTGCTCTGGCTCAGGGCTGCCAGGCTGCCACTGCCTCCCTGTGAGCTCCCAAAGTCCCTGAAATACAGGGCAGTGACTTCAGGGGGAGTGCTGCGAGGAGACAGATAATGCTGGACAAGAGGAAAGAAATTAAAACAATAAAAAATGAGCTACATAATTCCTCTGAGCTTCCACAGACATAAAACCTCTGCTCTACAGGCACCTGGGTATATCTCATCAGCTTGGATTGGATTGCTCCTCCACATATTTTGGTTGTGTGGAGGAAGAGAAAAGAAATGTTGTGGCAGAGAAGAAGAAAGGCTGGAGAAGACTATGAAAAGATGTGAGCTGCCAGTGTGTTTTGAGTTGCTTTATTCTGAATCAATATTGAACTGAAGAGGAATTATAAATCTAGCAGATTACAGCTGAAGCAATGCCAGGGCATCTGTTTCCAGATATTATTATTTTTTTCTTTTACTGGCTGGAGCAGCTGTTTTTACAAGACTCCACAGTAAAAGAGTTATTAAAACAAAGGGGGGAAAGAAATAACAATAAACAGAAGATATATAGCAGACAAGGAGTAGCAGAGATGAGGGGCTGGGAAATAAATGGAAGAGGAAGAATTTGACAGCCAGCAGTTTGTAACCAGCGTCAGGTGATACAAAATCTGGAAGATGTTTGTTTTACAAGACAGTGATCCCCAGCTCCAGGACTGTGCCTGGTGATTTATGGCTCCTGGCAGCTGTTGCAGAGGTTGAACTAAGAGCAACAGAGACAGAAAAGTGTAAACCACCCTTGGTGATTGCCTGTTGTTTCCTAATGGAAGGGGATTTATTAGTAGGAAGCCCATGGGAGTGGCTGGGGACACATGTGGGAAGGTTCCCAGCTCCATTTCTCCCTGTGCCTAGTACCAAACTGACTCCTGATGAAATTCAGGTTATAATTAAGGCAAGGGGCACAGAACTGAGGGCACTCATGTGGCTTAAAGCCTTACTGTGCTTCAGCCAAGATGATGCAGTCAGCAGAAGCATGCTGCTAGGCTGGCTGAGGATGGAATTGTGTCAGAATGAAGCTCTGTGAGGTCACGAAGCCGCTTTTCACAGTTCTGGCTGCTCCCCACAGCTCTCTGGGAAAGTGTGAGCCCACTCAGCCTGGGGTGCCTTGTCTGTGCATTGGCCTCCAGCGAGTTACAGTCCTTACTTTCCCAAACCTTTATGTAATGTAACAGATTTCTCCAGAAACTATTCTAAAACAAGAAAAATGAACCAAAATCTGGTGTCCCTCCCATAGTTTGACCTCTCCTTACACAGTCTCCAGCTCTCCAAAGGGTGGCTCACAACCCTTGAAAAGCCTTTTACAGCAGCATTTTGCAGGATTTACTGTGGTACACCCCTCTAGTTACATGGTCCCCGATTTTTGGGAGCTCTGCCATGTTTAGGTGCTGTGTCCTTGATATGTGCTTGAAATCTTGAAATCAAGTAAAAACCCCATTTTCCAAGCACTCCACAAGCAAGGAGAATATTCCTGTCATTGCTTTACCAGAGCTGATCACTGTGGCTGCCAAAACTAAAAAGAGGATTTTGAGCTGTATCTGAAGCTGCTCAGAAGCCAGAAAAGAAAATCATCTGTCATTCCATGTGCTTAACTTTCTGTCCCAGGAGTGACCCCTGTGCTTGCAAACAGCACTCACCTGAGAGACTCAGGGGATGTGGGAGGCAGCCCCTGCTGCAGCTGACACAAAACCATTCAGGATGTTGAGGATTTGGCCTTGTGCTTGCTTCAGGTTTATTGATTCATTTTGCAACAATGCCCCGTAAATAGATTTATTCTTATGGTTATAATTGAGCTGATGAGAGCTTGGGAAGTGGGGACTGAAAGCAAGCAGAGCAGAAACCAAGCCTGAAAGAAGACACTGATGGAATGAACACATCTCCCAGACGGTGGGAAAGAGGAATTAATGTTTTTCTCTCTGGACACTGCATTGGAATGGCCCTGCATGCCCAGATCCAGCGCTGCTCTCCTTTGGGGCCTTGTCCATGGGGCACATTTGTGCCCACAGCCCGTTCTGTGCTGCCACCAAGAACCCACACCCAGCACTCTGCTGTGTCCTTGGAGGGTTCCATGAGGCCCATTCCTCCCTCCCTCCCTCCCTCCCTCCCTCCCTCTGGCAGTGCCCTGTCTGCAAACCTAAATTTTAATGCTTTTCCAACCTCAGCCCTCTCTATTAAATGAGGAGAAGCAGAATTCTCTTCTTTCCCTTTCTTTTTTTAGCCTGTGTTCTTAATTGCTGAATCTTTCATCTCTTTTAAAGCATCCAAGGAGCACAGAGAGCAGTGGCCCTCCAGCCACTGCTGCAGCTCCAGGATGTGACCCCAAGAGAAATTATTCAAATAAATTTGCAGTCACCTCACAAACAGCTGCTGAGCAGGAAGGCAGGAATCTTCCCCCAGTCCACAATTTGATGCAGATTATTCACATGGTGCTGCTGAGGAGTTAATACACTTGGCTGGGACAGGACAGAAATGATGCCTGCTTAATATGACAGAAAATAAATAGAATCTGCTTTCGAAGGATGCGTTGACCGAGCTGTCGTGCCTGATGCTGGGGAGACAAGTGTCTACAAGCTTCAGCTTAATGTGGCATGGAAATGTATTGGGTTGTATTTATGGCCATATACAATACTTAACTGGCTATTGTGCTGATTAAATATTTAATTGACTGTCTGTGAGGAGAAATGCACCATTAGTCTATAGGGAATTACACTGTTCCTTGTGCCTGCTCTTAAATGAAATGTGTAATTCGTTGTCACTTGAGCATAATGTTAACTGCCCGTTAAGGACATATTTTCAAGGGAAATAAATACAAAACTTGCCTGCTGGCGTTGCCCCAGGTGAACCCTCATGTGCCTCAGTGTGTGCACAGCCCTCAGGGGCATCCCAGGGCTCAGGGGACAGTGGGGAGGGACAGCCAGGGAAGGGACTTTGGGGTTCCTGCACTGCCAAGTGGTTTTTAGAGGTGCTGGTTGGGGCTGATTTTAACCCCTTTTCCACCGGTCTCTAGCACTGTGGCTGCCCAGGTCCTGTAAGGGGAGAGAGAAAGGCCAGCAGGATGTTCCTAAAATACCTCTTGCTGCTGAGAGACCTGTCAGAGACCACCAGGAGAGTTTCTTTGCCTGGTTTTGTTTGGGAGTCTGGATTCAGTGGGGGAAATGGAAGGAGGAAAGAGGAAGGGAGGAAGGCTTGTGAAAGCAATTGTTTCTTCCCTTCCTCAGGGCTACCCCGGGGTACAGCAAAAGCAAAGCACACGGAGCAGAGCTCTCTTGCCTTGCAGACTGCACTGTGCTGAGCACCTGCAAGAGAAAAATTTAGAACGTGCTGAGTTTTATTCCTTATCATTATCATTAACATTTAATGTAAGCCCTGCAGCTTGTGATGCAAAAACTGATGGCATTTTGTTGGAAACCCACCCTGCCCTTGGTGCCCAGCATCGCGCTGAGAGCTTCCAGCAGCACGGACCCTGATGGCTGCACAGCTCCCCCACCACGGCTGCCACGGCTCTGTGATTCATCCCAGCAATGAAACTGCCATCTCTGTTGAATAACTGATCCTTCAGCAGTGTAACTCCTTTTCCATTGACAGTTTGGCAGGCTTCGACAATTGGCTCCTTCTCTTCAGCAGATTTTCCTGTCCCTGCCCGCGTGCCGGCTGCAGAAGCAGCTCCAGGGCAGCATCCTGACTTGCAGCGAGATGCCTGCTGTGTTTGATGCTTAAAAGCACTGGCCAGCTATTGACATTCAATAGCTAAACCTCATATTCTGAATACTGCAGCTTTATCAGCGTCCTTAGAGCCAACATTGATTGGGCTGAGCTGTCTGATAAGCGCAGCCCTGTGCCGCTCTCCCACGCTCCCTGAGCTAAGGCGGGTTTTAACTTCTTGATGAATGGTCCTGAGCTACAAAGCTTCTCTTAACAGGATTGACCTGAAGACACAACTATCCTAGGGCACACAGCAAGGAAAGCCCTGCCAGGGCTGGAGCAAGTGAAAAAGCACTTGTTAAGTGAAAGCACGGTGTTAATTTTAGCCAGGATCCCTGTCCTCGTTAGGCGCAGGCACAGAGTGACGTTCCCCTGGCTGGCACGGGCAGCTCGGCTTGCCTGGCACCAAGGCTTTGTGCCCATGTTGTGCTGCAGTGTCCCCAGGCAGAATCATCTCCTACAAGAACCCCAGTTCAGCTCTACCACTGTGGCTGCTCGTCTGTCTCCCCTCAGCCCCTGCTGGAGCTGGGAACTCTTCAGGGCACCCAGCCTTGAAAGGAGCTGGCTCAGAGCTGGGGAATTCCCTGGGGATGACAAGGAGGTGGCATCAGTCATGCAGGACCAAGAGCAGAGCTGCATTCAGCAACATCCATCCTCCCAGTGCTGGCTGGGAAAGCTGCTTTCCCACAGGGGAAGTGGAATATATGAGTGTCAGCAGCCAGGGCTGCCTCTTTCCTCTCCTCTGCTCCACCCTGAGGGTAGGGGACACACGTGTGGCTGGGACAAGCTCTGCCAGTGCTGCCCCAGACACGTTGTGGTGATGGTCTGTAGGGAACTTCATTCAACACTGATCAGCAAAATCCAGAAAATCCAGCCTGGGTTTGCTGCAAACAGCTCCAGAACAAGGGACACTGCTGGGAATGAAGGATGCACCTTGTGGTGTTTCTGAATATCAGAGTTCCTGATAGCTGTGCTGGGAAGTGAAGAGCAGTAGAAGGTCCTGTCGTCCAACTCCACTGGTGTCACCTGCTGCCACCACCCCCCAGCTATCCTTTGGATGCCTCGCTGTGTGCTGTGAGGTGTGACAAGTCAGAGCTGCCACCATCCCCGTGGGGAGCAGTGCTGCCACGTCTGGGCTCACCAGGGAGATGTCACCTGGCTCCCTGGAGGTATCTCAGCTCTGAAATACCCCAGGTGCCAGGCCCCCACCTCCCAGCTCCAGGACCTTCAGGGAGGCAAATGCAGATTGTCTTAGGTTGGTTGGCTTTTCTTTATTTTTCTCCTGTTTTCCTTTTTTTCCCGTGGCTTTCACACCTCCCCTCACTCTCTATTTTTAATCAACTGACTCAACCCTGGTTTCAGTGTTTGAGGAGTGGAAAGGTGATCCCACTCCATCAGCAGGGCACAGCCCACACATCTCCCCTCTGTGCTGCTCCCCAGCCCACACAGCTCTGCACTGTCACGTGTGTATCCCTGCCAAGATACCACTATAAAGTATTTTTGCCTCTATGGAGGTGGGGTTATGGGGCTGAGGAGCTGGAAGTCCTGGTTTGGAACTGCATCAGCCCTTGGGAGATGCAGAAAAGAGCATCCTACCAGCTCTGCACCCCACAGCCTTAAACTGGGACTCCAGAGGGCCATCAACAGCCCTGAGTGTGGGACAAGGGTTAATGAAAGTGAGAGGCTGGTGGGGAATTGGAAGGAAGCTGATGTGGGTCAAAAGCCCCTTCCCAGTCCAGGGATCCATCTGTGTGAGCAGCCCCTGGGAAGTGCATGCCTGTGTCAGCCCTTCCCAGAGCCACAAGCACATCTGGCTTGCCTGTCCTTGCTCCAAGCCTGGTGGTTTGAGCCATGCAGGATGTGTGTAGGTCCAGTTCTGGACTTTATTTTGCCACCAGCAGTGATTTTGGTAGGACCCCATCGTCCCTGTCAAGAGCCCATCCCCTGCAGCCTGGGGAGAGGGGGCAAGAAGAGGCATGGGGTTTTAGCTTTTCTTTAGAACATTAATCACACTTTAATTATATTGAAACCTGGAGACATGGCAAAGGATTAAGTGGATTATCTTCAAAGTAATTTGTTATCAAATATTTATTCTTCTGGGAAGGGAGATGCAGCCTGAGAAATCCCGTGTTATCCGTGCTGCCAGCCAAGGACATGTCATGTCCTTCGTGCCTCCACCCTGACCCCTCGAAATGCAGAACATTTCCTTGTCCCCTGGTGCCCCTTGTCCCCTGAAGCCGGTGGCTTTGAAGCCAGCTCCGTGTCGGGGATTTGCCGCTGCAGGAGGGGATCCCAGTGCCTTTCTGGGGGTCTCTGCTCTGCCAGGTGGCTCAGTGGGAGCAGCCAGCAGCGCTCCCGGCTCTGGCAGGGCTCTGGATGCTCCCGGCCCCGCTCCCTGCGGCTCCTGCCCCAGCCACAGTGGGAAGGGGCCGGGGGCTGCAGCTCCACCGCTGCCGGCGGAGCCAGGGAGATGCGTGGTAAATCGGATTCAGCCTGAGCTCTTTATCCGTTCGCAGACTGTGGGTTTAGTGCTTGGATGCTTCATTAACTAATAATAATGAGTCATTGTATTTGCCTCCTGGGCATTGTAAATGATCCGGTGTCAGGAGACGCCGCGAGGACGCGGAATGGCAATGAGGCTGGAGCGGGCTGAGCCTCGGAGCGAGGATGGGGCTGAGGCAGGACCTGTGCCCTGCCCACCTGGGGACACTGCCCGGCAGGGGACACTGCCCACCTGGGGACACTGCCCACCTGGGGACACTGCCTACCTGGGGACACTGCCCGGGAGGGGACACTGCCCACCTGGGGACACTGCCTACCTGGGGACACTGCCCACCTGGGGACACTGCCCGGCAGGGGACACTGCCCACCTGGGGACACTGCCCGGGAGGGGACACTGCCCACCTGGGGACACTGCCCGGGAGGGGACACTGCCCACCTGGGGACACTGCCCGGCAGGGGACACTGCCCACCTGGGGACACTGCCCGGGAGGGGACACTGCCCGGGAGGGGACACTGCCCACCTGGGGACACTGCCTACCTGGGGACACTGCCCACCTGGGGACACTGCCTACCTGGGGACACTGCCCACCTGGGGACACTGCCCGGCAGGGGACAGCTGCACAGCGATGTGGCCCCGCTGCGGCTCACAGCCAGCCAGGCTCGAGGCACCAGAGCTCACCAGGGCACTGGGATGTCCACGATGTTCTCCTCTTCCCTCTGCTCATGTACCTGGAACAGAAGCTGTTCTCTCCATTTCCTTCCCATTGATAAAGAGACTTTTCAAGCCCCCCTATCCAAGCAGCTCTCGCAGTCCCCCTCTGGTGCTGCACCTCAAGGTGACGTGACAGGTACTTGGGGACTGCCTTTGTAGAGCATCTTTGCATTTCTTCTAAGGATAACTCCTCCTCAGGAGTGAAAGCAGAGTGCTGTGCAGAATGGGAGAAATGTGAATGACAAACCCGTGCCCCTGACACGTGGGGAATGCCTGTCCAGTGCCTGTCACAGCCCTGCATGCCCTTGCACTGTGCTGAGGGTGAAGACAAATTACCAGATGTGCAGGGCACTACTGGACGTGACACAGATGCCTGTCCACTTCCTTGTGCCTTGTTTGAGGCTCCAAAATCTTATCCCTGATTGAAACAAAGGGGAAGGAAGAAATCAGCGCAAAAGCAACAAGGGAATCACCAACAAAAAAAAAAAAAAAAAGGAAACCAGCTGGTGGGCTGACTGTGCAAAGAGCAAGAGTTGAGGTGAGATCTTTCCACCTCACACACATCGTCAATGGGGACAGCCAGAGTACCTCCTGCAGGAGGGGCAGCCACCCAGGGTCTTCTTCTGCCTCATTTAGCTCAGAAACTCCTACCATCAGGAGCTGAGGGGGTGGCAGCAGGGTCCCTGTGTGTGTCAGCACAGCCCCAGTCTGCCAGCGGGGCAGGAGCCTGTGCAGGGGGAGAGCCCCTGCAATGCTGTGAGCTGCTCGTACCCCACATTTCACCCCAACTGCACACCCTTTGCTGACAGTGCCAACCTCAAATCTGGGGGACCAGGCACCCTCCAGTTCAGAGCCAGACCCCATGAGCTGTGGGTTGGTGCAGCTTTGCACCACCTCTGTTCACCCAACATCACCCCACCACAGAACGAGCCAGCTTTGTTTGACAAGGCATTGTTTTCCATAAACCATGTCGACAGGCATTAATTAGATTTCTATCCTTTAATTCTTTATTAATTGAATCTTATATCAGCTTGTCTTTTACTTTGCGTAGGATTAAAGCCAGGCAGAGCAGGCAGCACCGATCTGGGTCACCCCCTGTTTTCTCCCCAGAAGCCAATTCACCTTTACCTCCTGCAGCATCCCTGGCTCTGGGCTTCACTCCAGGATCTGGCTCAGGCAGGGCATGGAGCTGAGGCACCCTGGCCTACTGCTTCTCCAGTGTTTATTCCTGGCAGATGATATTTAATAAGGCCACATAATTAATGAACTAGAAAGTGCTTCAGCAGCTTGACGTGAGACAAATATAGCTGCCTGCTCATTTCCAAATACCAAACAGAAATATTTGCTGCCTGTTTCTGCCTGTTATGTATCATTAGCAATTCTGCCATCTCTATTAAACATTTGTCTGTAACAATACAAATACAATTTTAAAAACTCCATTCTTACTGCCCTTAGCCCTTCTGGGTATGCCTTTTCCCTGGTATTTTCACTGTTTTTTGAATTCTTAACACCTCATATCTTCCACAACATAACGTAAGAACCACTATTTGGTTTTCCTTGGCCACATATACATATGTACATTTTCCCATTGTAATCGCTGCTTTCATTTCACTGCTGTCCCACAATTTTCTTTCTCTGACCCTGAAACCAGTCCTTGTTGACTCTGAAAGACCCCTCTGAATGTGTATTTTTCCATCTGGTTTCTTCCTTTCGAAGGGAGGCAGAGCACAGAAGCCTTCCCAGGGCTGTGATGGGTTGTGATGGGTTGTGATGGGTTGTGATGGGTTGTGATGGGTTGTGATGGGTTGTGATGGGTTGTGATGGGTTGTGATGGGTTGTGATGGGTTGTGATGGGTTGTGATGGCTGTTTACAGATCCTCCTGTCTCACCCCGGGCACGCTGATTCCCACCAGGGCCATGAGTTCAGCTGCAGGGAGCTCCTGCTGTGCCTGAGCCCCGTTCCAAGAGGCTCCTCGGGTCCCCAGGTGAGCAGGAGTCACTCACTGCCCTCCCTTGTCCCCCTGCTGGGACTCAGTTTCCCTTCCCGAGGACTCTGTTACACAACACCCCACCTTTGCTTGGCCGTGGGAGGTGCAGTGAGAGAACTCCCACTGCTGGAGGTGGGAGAACGGGGAAGAGGGAAAACGTGTCAGCACGGTTTCTGCAGGCATCAAGAAGACACTCGTGTGACTCTGGCTGTGTTCCCTCCCGTGGGAGGTGCTCATGAGCCAGTGCAGGCAGGGATGCTGCCAGGACAAATGGGCAGAGCCTGCTGCAGGGAGCCAAAGGCAGACAGACACCTGGAGGAAACACCCTGTGGTGTCACCTCCTGCAAGCGCAGGATCATGTCCAGAGAAGCTATAGCTACTAGGAACCAGCATGGGACACCAACGAGACGGGCTACTGTCCATGAAACCATTTATTCAGCATGGGAACAAACTCAGATCCAGAGACAGAGAGCCCCAGATAAAGGCAGGGTGATGGGTTTTGATGGACAGAACCAGGATGGAGTTCAGGGTCAGGGACCACTAGGAACACAGCAAGGGAGAAACCCCAGGGGTTTAAACCCAATCAGAATATTGATTATTGAGAATATGTGATATGGAGATGGTGATGTCCCACTCGGTCCCCATGGTGGCAGCCCTGTGTCAGATCCTGGGCGATTGTCCCCGCGTTGCCCTGGGACCAGTGTGGGGTTCACTGCTGGACTCTCCATCTTTGCAATAGTTGTTTCCTCCCATCTGCTGAGCAGGGGCTTATGTCTGCCTTCCCCTGCTGATGGGAGGGGAAGAAAACTCAGGAGGGGGTCCCAGATAAACTGCTCCTGCCTCCAGGACATTTCCTTGTGTGTGAATTAAAAGAGAAACAAAGTGGATTAAGGTCTCTGCAGCTCAGTTCTTCCCTGAGCCTCCAGGCATTTCCACCCATGCAGTTGTTTGTACTGGTGCTGGAGCAGCCCTTTGGCTGGAGGCACAAGAGGGAAAAAACACTGGGATGGAGTTTTGGGAAGAGGCTGGACCCTCAGAAAGCAACTTCCACAGTCCTCAAGGTGGAGATGGCTCAGCAGTGCCCTGACAAAGCAAACCCAAACAGAACACACCACGACTTTCTACATTTATTCACATTTTCTGTGATCTCAGTATTCTCCTTCGGGTTTCTGAGCTTTCCTGCCTTTCTGTGTCGTTATTTCCAGGCCTCCTCCTGGAGTATGAAATCTCAAAATGTGCTCCTGGTACAAAGGAAAGCCTCAAGGCAAGGAATAACCAACGCTGGAGGGAGAAGGCAGCAGACACCACAAGGCTGGTGGGAATTAGCAATTTCACAAACTATGACTTGTGAGCAAATTCCCAGCTGGAAGCTGGCTGCAGCTCTCCCTGAGCCAGCTGTCTGCCCAGCCTGGGCAAGCACACACACAAATGTACGAGCAAGCTTGGGCCAACCCTTGGATCTGGAGCCCCATCTGGGCACTGCAGGAGCTGGCTGCTGAAATGCTGCCCTGAGCCCAGCCAGGAGCCCCTCCCCAGCACTGCCTTCCTTGATGCTGTGGGTTTTGAACCAGCAGAGCTCCATCATTACACTCCTGCCCCATCCAGGGTGCAGCAGGTTTGGGTTGATGGTCCCGTGGCAATCAGGAGCAGCCCTGGAAGCGCACAGTCTGTCCTGAGGGACTGTGTTACTTTGTTTACTCACAGCCAGATAGGCGGATCAAAAGGAAAATATCAAGCTTCAATGGCCGGGACTTGAAGTTGTGTCGCTGCACCTCTTTGCAGTGTGCAGGACTTCCTAAACTGAGGAAAAGCTACAGCACAATGGGATAATCCAGAACAGGGGGAGCCCACCTTGTGCTTGGGATGAAGGTGGGGGAGCTGTGCCCCGGGCACACAGACACTGTTGTTGTGCTGGGAGTAGGGTCCAGATCTCTGTGCAGGACAGACCATCCTTCCTCAGGTGGCAAAATATCCTGCAGGCTCCCAAACAGGCGGCCCCGTGGGGCAGGTGGAGGCACAGGGCTCAGGAGCTCAGGGACCGGCCAGGGGAAAGGGCAGGAGAGGGAACCGAGGCCCTAAAGTGAAGCAGAAACACAAAGGAAATTTTCTCTCTGTTATTTAGCTGGCAGAAGGTGACACTGGGCTTGTCACCCGCTTTCATTACGTCTCCAGGGCTTTTCATGCAAATTCAGGCAAACAATTTCTCGGTTCCCTTTTAGCACTCTGGGAGGGCCAATTTCATTTCAGGAGCAGTGGGGAACAATAATCATCTTGAAGTGTCTTCCATCCTGAGAGACACAGATAAGAGCTGTGCAGTGGACTAACAGCACTAATTTGACGTTTTCAGCTGATAGCTTTGCAGATGACAAAAATCAGACACCATAAAAAGCTGGTAAACTCCATAGCAGCAGGGTTACCCCCTCCTGCACATCCCTCCCACTCCCCTCCTCTACCCTGAGAGTGAGATGAAACCCTGTCCCTGGGGTCACTGCTGCTCATTGCCATGGGGAGGGGGGTTTGCTGTGGTTGGGGCAGGTCTGGCTGCTGGCTGAGCCCTGGGGAAGGAGCAGGACTTGGCTGTGGCTGGCAGGGAGATGCAGGTCAGTCTGGTAGATGCAATCTGTCCTATTTGTGCTGTACTTCTTCTTGGGAAAAAGAATATCACCAGTCTTCTACCTCTTTGGAGAAGTCTCTGGCCATGTATCCAAAGGGAAAGAGGTTACTTTAGTGCTCTGAGACACCAGTTGTGCTTCCTGATCCAGTTCATGGAGCCAAGCAAGAAAAATCCCACTTCAGCAAATCTTTGTGAGGTATTTTCCCGATCCCCTCTGCGGTCTGAGCCCATGACAAATTTGCAGGCAGTTGTGCTTGTCCCCCTGCCATGCACACTGCCAGCCCCTTGGCTCACCCAGGAATGCACAGGTTTGTCTTGCAGCTCAGTAAATCCAATTCCTTCACAGGAGGGGTGGCTCCCCAATCCAGCTGGGTACCCGAGCCCTGGGTGGGTGCCTCTGCTTTTTGGGAAAGCAGGTGGCAAAGTGACAAAAAGTGGCTGTGAATGTATCCTGTGAATGAAGGGAGTTGGGCAGGGGCTGGCCTGGTGGAAAATGGAGCCACTGAAAGCTCAGCAGTTTTTCTGGTCCAGAGCCACGTGTCCAGACAGGATCAGCTCCCTCTGCTCTGCCCAGAGACAGAGAGCAGCTGGGCTGCTCCCCACAGTGACAGCGCCTGCCTTCTTCCCAGCCAGCCTGCCCTAGCTTTAATTGCTGTCCTGGAAGGGTTTCCCTGATTTCCAGCCCCAAATGTTCTTGCTGCTGCTTCAGTCCAACCTGCCCAGTCCAGCAGAGCATGAAGAACAGGCCCTCCCTTTCTTGACATCACTTTTCCCATTACCTCCTTATTACAACCTTTTTGAGCTTTTTATTAAACTCTTTTTGAGCCTGAATCACAGTTTTGCCAGCCAGTCTTCATGGGTTTTGCCCCATGTGGCCCTCTCTGTCCCCTCCTGCATCTGGTGAGGATGTTCTTCCCCCTGCAAGAGTTCCTCTGATGGGTAATAATCCCACTGCCAGGCACACACCAGCAGCCTGGAAGGCTGCACATCAAACTTCAGTGGAGGATTCATTTCCCTGAAGTCCCTTTTTTTTTCTATTTTCCTCCTTAGATAAAATACAGGATTGAGTGACCAAGCCATACATGAATCCAACTGGGCCCAGTTTCTGAGTTTTAATTTCTGCCAGGTGTGAAGTCTAGGGAAAAAACCAGAGACAAAGGCACTGATTTCTCCCTGGGACGAGCAGGAGTCCAGCTTGTGGAGCACAGCAGGGTTTGTTCACATGAAGTTAAGCTGAGCCACAGGCACTGGGAACAACAGCTAATTAAACTGGTGACACTGGGGCAGGCTGGGCAGGGCATTCTGCAGAGAGCAGAGGTCTTGCTGACAGAATGAATCCGCTGCCAGCTGGGACATGAAACTCCACCCAGTACTCAAAAATGTGATTTTGAAGCCATTTTGAAGCCTGAATTGGGGTGAAATGCAATATCAGATTTTTATTTTTTTTCCATGGGAGGAGATGTTCAGCACAGCTTTAGGAGAGCTCAGTGGGGTTTCTCAGCTCAACATGTGACTGCTCAACCAGTGCCCATTAATTCTGTTTTCTCCCTGAAGGCAGAAATGGGACTAGGCGAATGTCTCTGGCTGTCCCACCCTTTCTCCCCGAGGAAACTCATATTTTTTCATCAATCTTGAAATATTCCCAAGGAAAAAAATGTTCATTTTTATGAGAGTGGCATTAGAGCCAGCAAACTGCAACCATGGGAAATTCCTACCTGATACGAAATTCATCTCACTCACCTGAGCTTCGATTGCTTTCTGCCTCTTTTTTAATTATTATTTTGACCACAAGCTGCTGAGGACAGGCACTGTTCCTCCTGGGGCTGCTGTGACTCCCCTGTGGGATGAAGGACAGATGTACCCAGCCCAGGCTGAGTCCTCCAACAGTTTGGGAATGAAGAATACCAAGTGGAAGTTGCAGAGGAGCTGCAGCTCTGCTTCCATCCCACACCCTTGCCCTCTTTTTTTTTTGCTTGCTGATAGCAAGCACCCCTTTGAGATTTCCCTTCAAGTCTCTGCTAAAGCTGGAGGTGTCATTTTCCTGATATAATTTTTGAGTTGCACCAGCCCAGCTTGGCTTTGGTCCTGCAGCAGCTGTGTCCTGCAGACACCTGGTGTGGAGAGGAGATGGCCTCAGCCGTGCTCCATCAGCATCCCTCGCTCCCAGCTCACACTGCCCAGTGCCTGCAAAGGCTGGCCCCCTCCTTCTCTGGCATTTATTGTGGCTCTGCCAGAAAAAAACAAAAACAAACCAGCCCTACTTGCTCTGTCCCTTGCAGGGAAACCATACAAGATTTCTCATCTTGCTCCCAAATGTAATGGAATAATGTCTTGCTGGCCTGGCTGGTTGCAGTTCTGGGGAGGGAGACTTTATAGTGTGGTGGTAACACCTTACTGGTGGAGGTTATGTGCTGCCCATGAATCTCAGGTGGGTGTCACTATTTCTGTTTTCCACAGGCAGATTTCATAGGAAGGGACTAGCAGAGATCACCCTTCTCAGCTCTGGGGCAGGGCCAGCTCTCTCAATGCCACTGTTGATCAATATTGCTTCCCCTGGTTTTAATCCCTTCCATTTACCATCTCTTGGAGCTGGGATTAACATCCCAGCATCCCCCCTCAGCCTTCTCTGCTCCAAACTGGGCCCTTTTCCCTGGCTCAGGGGCTCTGGAAATGTGTGTCCAGCCCACTCAGGGCTGTGTCCCTGCAGTGGCTTCCAGCAGCCTGCTCCTGCCCAGGAGCCCTGGGAATTAGCAGGGAATGGACAGGGCACTTAGACAGGGGAGATAACACTGCTGAGATATTTACACTGCCCACTGAACAATTTCTCATCTTGCCAGAGGGCAGGCTCAGCCCTGCCATGCCCGGGCTGCTGTGAGGAGGAGAGCTCCTGCTATGGGAAAGGCTTTCCATGCCTCTGCAACTGGGTCATCTAAAAAATTCCTCCTTTCTCTATGGGTTGTTTCTTTGTTAGGTGGGCTTTTTTGGGTCTTTTATTTTTTTTAAATTTATTTTTTGGTGGCAAGGAGAGGGATGCTGGGGAGAGAAGTGACACTGGAGGGAGCAGGGCTTGGGGAAGCCCACGAGGAGGGTGAGCAAAGCTGCCCCATCCCATACAGGGTCAGCCCTGTGTCGAGTGGCTGTGCCACTCCTGTAAATCCCCCAGGCACTCCTCCCTGGTCTTTTCCAGGGAGGGACTTGCAGGACAATGATCTCATACTTGCTAAGGTAAAAAATATCTCTAGGAAATGCACCCTTGTAAGGGACACCCCCAGACTCTGCAGCTGCCTCAGCACTGTCACAAACCACATTGCAACTGGGATTTTTCCCTTGAGGGAAAAACATCCACTATTTGGCCAAACACGTGGAGCAATATTTGCAAAGTGTAAGGAAAAGCATTGAAATGTCCTCATCTCTGCAAGCTGTCAGAAATGAGGGTGTGGAAAGGGAGCAGTGGCCTTGTCCTTCCTCGAGAGATGCTGAAGGAGCAAGGCTGCAGTACCAGCATCCCTTTGTCCTTTGGTGCCCAGTCTGGGACTCCAGCTAAATAAACCCACAAAGCTCAAATGTTAACTCCAGAAAATCGAGGAGGTAAAGGTTTTTGATGGGTCTCCTTCCTCACGCTGTGGCTGGCGGGTGAATCTCATTAGCCCAGTTACAGTAAAATGCAGACGAGGCTGTGTTTTGAGACTCCTGCTTGAGATGGGGCTGGATCCAGACTCAGCCTGCAGAGCCTGCTGGCTGCCTGGCAGGGACCTCCCAAATTCTCACCATGATCTCAGCTGGAGGATGCTCTTTGCTTCCCTTTGTAAGAAAACTGCAGGCAGGCTCATCCCCGATGGCCTCTGGGGATCTCTCAGCCTTCACAGCTGCTGTCCCCAAAGCCACAGACCCAAATTCACATCTGGGTGGAGCCTTTGCTTCCTCTGCCATGAGGCAGCTCCTCCTGGAGCAGCTTGGGCTGGAGCTGGATCACACCTTCCTCACCTGAATGCGGGGTTTGGCATCATTAAGAAAAAATACCCTGGTTCTTTTTATATTTCCCCCCCCCCCCAATTTATAGCTCCTGGCTTTGTGCAGCTCTTGGCTGCTCTCTCAGTCCCCAGCTGGTCTTCCAGGACTGCTGCATTAATCCTTAGCCCTTCAGCCAGGGATGCTTTTTGCCATTGTCTCCAGTAAGCAGGGCTTTGCTCAAACTGGTGCTAACATGACAGCAGAAATATCTCAGAAGACTTTTAAAACCCTGCTGCTCTTGAAACTTTTATTTAGCTGCAATAGCTCCTGTGTGACCCCTGCTTGGGTTGCTTGAACAACAGCTGGAGACTAATGTGGGCTGTGACTCCTGGGGACGACCAAAGCCAGAGAAAAAGGCCAGCAAGGATAGTGGCACAAGTGATGATCTTGCTAAGAAAAGCTGTAGCTGAAAACCCAGAGCTGCCCATAAATCCCATCACCTTGTTATGCTCCTGAGCAAAAAACAAAGCAAGGTAAAAAACCATCACAAAAAGTGCCCTGCTGTAAAGCCTGTGTATTGTAAAACACAAGACATAAAAATAATAATAAAGTTGCAGGGAAATCTGGAAGCACAAGCTCTGACCCAGCAATAACAGAGCATCCCAGGCACGCTGTGGGCAGGAGAAGGCAGCCAGTGAGGTTTCAGCATCAACTGGGGTCTGACTGGCAAAACTTGGTCTTCCATGTGTTCAGCTAATTAAAATTCCTCGGACTAAGAAATAATCATATGCATTATGAAGTGTTTCCCCCCTGCTAATATTTTAATTGCCAGCTACTCCCTGCTCAGGGTGGGGAGAGGGGAATAAGAAGTTGAGGAGTCGCAGTGAATCATCTGAAGGAACAGATGGAGTGAGGAGGGGACCGGGCAGGGATTAGCACTCCTCACACGCGTCCCCACACAACCCCCCTCACCACAGGGCTCCTCTCCCAGCACAGCCAGGAGAAACCTGTTCAAACAACAGGTCTTGCATTAATATCTCATTCTTTATAAATAAATCAATAAAGGAAGCTCTGTTTGGCTGCTCCTCCTCTGAGTCACTTAGGAGCCCCGTGATGCTTCAGGTCCTGCTTCATCCCTGCGCTCTCCCTCCTTGGTTGGACGTTGGTGGGAAGGGGACACCACCATCCCCGCTCCTGCACGGGCTGAGAGAGGCTGTGCAAGCCCTTCTGAGCCCTCCAGAGCTCTGCAGGTGCCCCATGCCCTTTTGGGGGAGCACATCTCAGCCCTGAGGAGCAGCCTGGCTCTAGAGGGGATCACCCCAAAGGAGGAGCCTCTGCCCAGAGGTTTGAGGTGCTGCCATTTGTTTATAGCATCGATGTTTTAGAGTTACAGAGTCGAAATGGAAAGTTTTAAGCCTGCTGCTAAGACCCTTACAAATAAATGACTTGGAAAACATGTTGGGGTGCTGGGAGGATGTGCTGCTGTGTGTTTCCATGGGGGTTAGAGAGGGAACTGCAATGGTCCTGTGGGAACAGGACTGCTGGGATTCTGCACCCAGGCTGGCCCCATCCCAGCATGCAGGCTGTGAAACCGAAGAGGGTTTGGCAGAAGATGAAGTGGCTAATTAAGAGCCTCTAAAGATGAAAATGTTGTGATGGAAGCATGGAGACAAGAACAATTCCCACTGAACATCTGCAAAACATCTGGGCTTTGGATGGCTTTGCCTGCAGTTGGTTTGGGAATTTATCACAACACCCAAGAGAGCAGGGGTGGGAAACCCAGAACCTGCTCTGCCTTTTCTCCATATGTGCTCGCAGGCTCCCTGTCATTTTTGTGGTGTGTTTACTCTTTTTTTTCCAACAGCTTGTGTCTTATTGAGGAATTATGATCTGAACCACTGAGGCCCTGAGGGAGCAGGTCTCTGAGCAGAGAAATGCCATGTAACACCTCCCAGGGCGGATGGATGCTGGCAGACACTGCACTAGAACAAGAAGTTCAGGTGGTTTCAGATAAACTGCGTGTGCTGGGTTTTAATGCATGTGCAGAGCTGCTCTGGTTTCTGACGAAGGCAAAAGACTGCCATTTCTCAGTCTGCAGCTCATGAAAATTACTTAGAGAAAAAATTATTAATATTACCTACAGGAAGCGGGTGCATGCAGCCATTGATCAGCACGGTGTCCCACAACAGAGATTTCTGCTTTCTTGGAGTATTTGTTCAGCTGTCCAGAGCTGAGCAGCTGCTCCAGGCAGGAGTAGTTTTGCCTGGTGATGGAACAGCCACAGAGCTGGGTGTGAGCTCTGCCAGGAGCAGCACTGCAGGGGGTGATGGTCCCAAAGGGAGCAGAGCCAGCCCCTCATCCTCTCTCATGTCTCAGGCAGGTCATCTGGAGGCACATCAGCTCCTCTGACAGAAGGAAACCCTTTTCCAACCAATGGGTCTGGGCACTCAGCATTGCAACTCACAGTATTTTCCGGGCAGCTCACCTCAAGCTCCTCATCTCACTGAGTGTCCCTGTCTTTGTTCTGTATCCCTTTGCTCCCTGGTGCTTGAAAAAGTGATTGTCACCCCTCCTGTACTCCTCTTGTACCCTAGTCCCGAGTGTGAGATGAGCCTTTGACCATCTAATTTTTAAGAAATCAAAGTACTGTTTCTCCAGACTGAGCCTGCCCCTGTCCCCTTGCTGCTTGCATGTTCAGTGAGGCAGCAAAGGCTGAGAGGACCCTGCAGGGCACCTGTGACTCAGGATAAATCCTGGTTGCTAACCCTAAAATCTTTAAAAGCATAAACAACTGATATGCCCTGGACCTCTTCTCCTCTCTGGCTCCCAGATACCTCTGGAGTGCATGAACAAAGGGCTGTGTTCCACCTATGAATCCACTATAGATCAGCTGTGTTGAGCATGTTATGCTCTGCTAGGAGCAGGTGACTACTGTCAATGGATGTATTAGGATTGCAACCTGATGACATGTCCTCTCCTCTCCTCTCCTCTCCTCTCCTCTCCTCTCCTCTCCTCTCCTCTCCTCTCCTCTCCTCTCCTCTCCTCTCCTCTCCTCTCCTCTCCTCTCCTCTCCTCTCCTCTCCTCTCCTCTCCTCTCCTCTCCTCTCCTCTCCTCTCCTCTCCTCTCCTCTCCTCTCCTCTCCTCTCCTCTCCTCTCCTCTCCTCTCCTCTCCTCTCCTCTCCTCTCCTCTCCTCTCCTCTCCTCTCCTCTCCTCTCCTCTCCTCTCCTCTCCTCTCCTCTCCTCTCCTCTCCTCTCCTCTCCTCTCCTCTCCTCTCCTCTCCTCTCCTCTCCCCATTACTGCAGCCAGGCATTGATGGGTCCATAACTCAGGGCTCAGGGAGCACAGCACAGTCCCAGTGTGTTACAAGGTGATCAATAATGAGTAGGAATTAATGCACTGGAAATGATGGATTCAGAGTCAGTTTGGAGTGTGGCTGTGGGCTGTCACTGTTGCTTGTCCTAATGGGGACAGCAGAGAGAGCTGTGGGTCACAGGCAGCTCCCTGAATCTGTCTGGGATGTGCACATCACCTTGGCTGAGCTGGCTGAAGTTAAACAGCTCATGCAGACCTTCCCAGGAGCCTGGCCATGTCTGTCCAGGATGATAAAGGTGAAATAAATCCCAACCTCCAGGCACCTCGTGCCTAGGCTTCCAGGCAGAAAAGCAAAGCTCCTTATGAACTGCAGATAAAAGTGAGACCCTGTTGAAGCTCTTTAAAGAGTGGCTGGCTGCAGCTCAGTGTGGGCAGAACAGCCTTGATTAGGCAGCAGAACCTTTCCTAACTTTTCCCTGGATGAGGCACAGTCTCAGCTGTGGTGGCTGCACTCCACTGGGTCAGCTGAAGGAGTCCTGGCTCTGTTTAGTGGGGAAAAGCAGCAGCATTTCCTCTCTTGCAGCCACTAAATATTGCTCTAATAATCAAAAAGCTTTTCAACTCTGTAAACCATGTCCTGCTAATTCTTCCTGCAGACACAACCCAGGACCCATCCTCTCCCACCTCACTCATTTTCCACTTTCTCTGACCCCTTATTGCCTAATAAATGTTGTCTGATTCATTTCTGGAATCTGCTGCCGTGGTGGTGGTCCTGCCCAGGACAGGCACCATCCCTGGCTTGTCTGGGCTCCTGTTCCAAAGTCCTGCAGGAGCAGCACTGCTGAGGGGATGGGGCCAAGTGGAAGGGCTGGAGCAGCAGCAGAAAGCTCCTGGGTTCCTCCACTGAGGAGGTGGAAGAGCCCTTTGACAGTCAGCTCCTTGCTCCAGAGAAGGAGCTGTTTCTGAGTGAGCCATGATCAGGAGATGACCTCTCTCAGTGCAGAATTGGTTCATCTCATTGGCCAAGCAAGCAAAATGGAACCACATTTTGGCCTGTCCCCCAAAAGCAGTGATTGGTGGCACTGAGGGGACAGGGGCTGTGGGAACTGTGTGACAATTCAGAGACTCAGGCTCCAGATCAGGCCAGGGGCTGTCTGGGGTGTTTGGTGGCCTCAGGGCTCCAGGAGGGGTGGAGGGTGGCACTGTGTGTGCTGTGGTACTGACACACCCAGCTGTGGTCCCTGCCTTTGACCAGGCACTGGCAGGGCAGCACTCCCAGCAGGCACATCTGCACTGTCACCCAAACAGCCCTTCTGGCGTCTGCTGCATCAAACAGAGATCTCTCCATTTGCAGCAAGCACAGCCAGAGGGTCACGTATTTTTGGCAGCTGCTGAGATGAGGAGTCTGCAGGAAGCTTCCTGCATCATCTGCCCTGGTGAACCCACTGGCTCCAAATGTCTTCTGTGAGCTGGAGGCAGCAAGTGGCTCCTTTGGCAGGCTGAGCCCATCCTCACACCCTGAACCATAATGTTATAAACATGAAATCTCATCAGGGCTGCCAAGGAAAAAGCTCCAAATCACAAATACCTGCCATTTCAGCGAGATGACCAAGCAAACAGCTTCTTGCACCAGCGCTGCCTTTTAAGCACTCTCAGCTGGGGTCTGATGCAGCTTCTTTGGGTTTGCTGTTCAAGAGAGAAAACAAATTCATTTTTATTTTAAATGGCAAAATCTTGGTCAGACTCACTGACTCAAACCCCTTTGGCATGATAAATGTTTCAGCCAGGGAGTAAGAAAAGTGTTTATCTTCTGTGGGGAGGGAGGGTGGGTGCCTGCTTCCATCCCTTCCCAGCAGGAGCTCTGTGCAGTTGCTCCCAGCAGCTCTCCAGGCGCTGTGGCGAGCTTCCCCGAACACTTTAGTGCATAATAGGACTGGTTCAATAATCCCATTACAGCCTGTCTTCAGGATGCCAGGACTAATTGGCAGGCTCTGGGACCTTCATCCCCAGCTGGAATTTTATTGCTCATCACAATTAACCACAATGCTGAAGTCCCTCGGCCACACATGTGCCGTTAGCTCAGCCTGGAGCCGTGTCCTCGCTGGGCGCTTTGGGGGCCCCACTGCACCCTGTCCCCAGCCTCCAGCAGGGAAAGTTCACGGTTATTGCTGCAGCTGATTTGCCTTTACTTCATGCAGTTTGCGGCTTAATGGGATTTATTTTGCGCATGTCCAGTTGGAGTTGCTCCTGCACGGAACACGGGCTGGGAGCCACTGAGCCAGCAGAGCTGGGGAAGCCAAGGACAGCCCCAGCCTGGAGCTTGGCTGTGGCCATGGGATGGGGAAGAACAGCCTGAGCTGGCGCTGCCAGTCTGAGGGGCCGTGGGAGGGGCTGTGATGAGGCTCTGCTGGGCTGGCCACATTTCTGTGTCGCAGCTCTCGGCCTCAGCAGACTGCCCCTCTCAGCAGAGTGCTCACCATGTGCTTCACTTTGAAGGCAGGCAGAGACACTGCTCACCCCAGTCCAACAGGCACGCTTGTCAAAGTCTGGGGTTTGGGCTTTTTCCTCATCTAAAATGCTTAAACAGCAATTGTGGCTCATTCTGGTGGCTTGTTTTATCTGGGACATGCTACTTATAAGGAGTGGCACATCTTTTAGGGAGAGAGCAGAGAGCTGAGGACAAACTCTGACAATGCAGCTGGTATTGGTTTTATTTCCTCTTAAGCAATTCAGATTTCAGAGACTCAGTTCCCACTGGGGTGCTTGGTGGTGATGAGGAGTAAACTCTTGGCCCCTGTGTTTGCATTTCCCACCCTCAGAAATGACTCAGATCCCAGAGTCACAGACTGAGCCTTTGAAAGCTCACCAACCTCCACCCACAGCATGTCCTTCAGCTAGAGACTAATTACAAGATGATACTGGACATGCCAAAACTTTACAAGGCTTCAAAAAGTGATTAGACAAATCCTAGGAAGAAAAGAAATCCATCAAAAGCTATTAAGCATCAAGACAAGCTTTGGGACCCGGATGGGAGGATGCCAGGGAAATATCCCTCCAGACTGTTCACTACATCTACTCTTCCAGAACCAGCACTGGGATGTTGGGCTGAAGAAACCCTTGGTCTGGCCCATATACACTGATTTTGGCTTCTCCCTCTCCCTCTCTATTATTGCAGGGTCTCTGTGCTGTGCAGGGCTCTTTGCCATCAGCTTCTGGAGATTTTTTTAATCAAGAGCTGGTATCTTTTGGTGCTGGAGCAGAATGTCAGGCACATCTGGAGTGCATCTGCAAAGAAGCTTTGGGATGAGGATCTGTCACGGGGAAAGCAAAGTGTGGCTCTTCAGACAAAAACTTGCTGAAAAGAGGAGAAAAAGAAGGCTGGAAGAGACTTGTCTTGATTTTCACAGCTGAGGTTGGCATGCAGGAGTGGCAAAGCCTGAAAGCCCACAGGATGCAGCCAGGGAGGGCTGTGCCATCAAGCTGCACCAGCAGCTGCCCGGGGCTGGGCTTCAGCTGCTGCTGGAGAAACCACACCACAGGAATGATGGTTTTTATGTTAGGTGTGGGCTACAGAATCAGGTATCCACTGAGCAGCAACCTCAAGTACATTTCAGTACTCTCTTCACTGCTTTTATGTTGGCTAAACCCCTGGTTCAGACCATTTCTCCCAGCTAAAGCTGTCAGTCTAAATAAAACCCTGCCCTCTTTCTGGCTCCAGCTCCTGTTGTCTTGGTTTCAAGCCCATCACCCTGCCCTGCCAGAACCTGGCAGCACAGTGAGATGCTGTGCCCAAAGCCACCCCTGGGAGCCTGCCATGCCCCAGGAGAGGCAGCGTGCCTGATCCCTTTGGTTTCCAGCTCCTGAGGGTCCCCCCTGCCTGTGCCCACCCCGGGCTGCCCAGCAGTGCACTCGCCAGCGTTACTTTTTTCCAAATAACCACTCCTGTGTCCATCAGCTTTTGGAGGATGAGACAGTGGTCACACAGGTCTGGTTCACTGCCTCCTCCCTGCCCTGCTGAGAGCTGCTGCTGGCTTTGGGCTGCCTGCCCCTGGCTGTGTCCCAGGAGGGGACCTGGGGACGGGGAGAGGTGAGCGCTCTGCTTCTGCCTTCTCGTCTGGTTTTGAGCTGTGATTCCAGCACGGAGCCGTGTGTTGGGGCAGTATTTCATGCTTGCTGGTGTTGGCTGATAAACCTTTGATTTTCACTTCTGGGAATAATAGCACAGTAATGAATTATATTCACAAGAATAACTGTAATAGTCATAAAACCGCAAATAGAAGAAAATTGTAAATCAGTCACCCCCTTGTAATGTGCTTGCTTCATCTGAATCACCCTCCCTGGGCAGATTATCAATTTTATTTGGCTTTTCCATCCTAAACTTTTATTAAGTGGGGTGCCTCATGCGTAAAGATACCGAGCACAGGCCATATGTTCCAGGGATTTATCTGTTTACTTTGCCTTCCTTCCCTCCCTCTCCCCTCCCTCTCCCGGCTCTCAGGACCTGCAGGCAGCTGACCTCGGACCGTAAAAGACACATGTCCCCAGCGTCACCTTACCTTTATTATGCAAAAAAATTAAAAATAAGGCTGTCAGTGATGCACAGGCCTTCCTCTGTGCTGTGCAGCATTAGACAGACCCTGCAGCATGTTTAGACTTCCATGTAATTAAAATAGAAAGCCATTAGCATAGCTCCAGGGTAATCAAGGGGACACAGCCTCAACCAGCATGTCCTGGGCTGTGGCACAAAGATGCTGCTGCTCCCAGTCCATGGGACAACGCTCATCCTCAGCCCTGTGGGTAAAAGGGACAGTCCCTGGGCTCGGAGAGGGGTGGGAGGCAGCAGGGAAGCATCAGGGATGGTGACAATTTACCACCATGCTGGTGACAATTTGCCCCTGTGCTGCTGGGACTGAGCAGATGGAGAGTGTGGCTCTGAAAGCAGAGTCGTGGCACCAAGTGCTGTCTGTGTTTGCTGTGGCACTCCCTGTGTTTTATCCTGGCCATGGAGGGAGGCAGCAGCAGAAAAAACTTCTGAGCCCAAGTATCTTCTCTTGCTTGGTGCTGCATGGTAATTTTTAGCAAAGTCTTCATCTTCTTCCTTTTTATTGCAGAATCATATTTAAAAAAATCCTTTCTTTTTCCTCTAAAAGCCACCTGTTCATGCCTTTTTCCTTGTCTCCTATCAGAAATCCTCTGGTTCAGTTGTGTTCGAGGGGTGCAAGGCTGGCACACAACCAACTCTAAATGAATGCTGATGGGAAAGAGGTGAGAGCAGCACTATGAGCTGGGGAAAGGTGCAAAATCCAGTCAGCAAAACACAGCTGTTGGGTTCACTGACCCTTTTGGAGGCAAGCTGCACACTGGAGTGGAGTTTGCTTCAGCTGGATGTGAACCTGCCAGGGCCTGCATGGTATTTCATGGCTTTTGGAAACACTGACTGCAATTTTCCATTATAACACAGCAGGGGAAAAGGGAAAACCCACAGACCGTGTGATTTACGAGATGCTTCTCTTGGATTTCCATCTGTGATCTGAAATTACCAAGCAATGTAGAAACCCCGAATTGTTGCTCCAACTGCTCCCATTGTGGGTCCTTTTGCCACGATTTTTCATGCAGCTCCAGCTTCTCCTTGCCCATGCCCAGCAGCCTCTGGTGCTGCCTCTGGCCCCTTGCCCAGCAGCAGGTTGGTTTTGTGGTTCACGATGGTCAGAGCATTTTGGGTTGCTACTGATGGCTAATGGAGCTGAAACCATCTGCACCCATCAGGGACTCTTGGTCAGTCTTTTTACAGCTTAGCAGGACCTGGAACATCTGTTGAGTGAAGCATGTGCTGGAGACCAACATTTTCTGCTCTGGCAAATAGTTCCTTGCAAACTCAGGCTCATTTGGCTGGGCAACAGGGTCTTGGCAAGCCCTGGAGCTGTGAGTGTGTGTTAGTGCAGGCACCATCCTGGGCTCGTCCTCTGGCCCTGCACACGTGGCATTGCCTGGCTTTTCACTAGTGCAGGCTCAGGGGTGACCAGAGAGTGCAGGCTCAGGGCAGCTCCCCCATTCCTCCTCTCATCGTTTCTGCTCAGGGGCTGGGCCAAAGCCAGGCTTGTAATGTGGTTTTCCCAGTCTCCCCAGAGGGGCTTGCATTTTCAGCCTGGAGGTATCACAGATCACCACCCTGCTCCTGCTGGGTTCATTTGGGCTTTTCCAGACCTCCTGTTTGGCCTCAGCTAAGGAAAACCAGAGCCTGCCAGGCATGGAGAGCTCCAGCCCTGCTCTGCAGCTCAAATTGCTCCTGGCTTTGGCAGAGCTGGAAAACAGGCTGAGAGCACCTGAGCTGCAGAGGTGACTGGCAGGGGGCACAGGGGGACTGTCACTCGTGCAGGTGCTTCACTTAGCACCCAGCACCAGGCATTACCTGAACATCTGTGATCCATGGGGCTCATCAGGAGGAAAGAGCTGTCACAGGAGCATGGAGAAGGGAGGTGGGAGTGGGAAAGCTTGAAGATACCACAGTATCTGCTGGAGGTTCAGCCCAAGAGTTGCTCCCCAGAGAGGGTTTTCCTTGCATTTTCCAGGTGATGGATTGACACGTGCTCCCCAGTCCTCAGTTTCCAGAGATGCCAGAGGCTGGGGGGAGCCCACGGTGAAGAGCATGAGAGCAGAAAATCCCTTCTGGGATCCCTGCAGGGTGTGTGAGCTGCCCTTGGTCCTTCAAAAAGCACCGTGGGAGTGAGTTGTTGCTTGTGCTGCTTCACAGCCCTGCAAGGGGTGGGGACAAAAACCTTGTAGGAAATGGATTTTAAAGGCAAGTTCAGAGTTCAAAAGTAGCTGTAATTTGAACAGAAATCTGCTCTTTGCAGTCAATTAGCAAGGCTGTGAAAGCAGCAGGAGCATCTCATGTTTTGACAGCATTAAAGAGGCAACAAAACTAAACAGTGTGGATTGAACACGGCACCCACGAGAGCTGCTCAGAGCCGATCTGTGGTGGCTGCAGCAGCACAGCAGGTCCCAGGGACCAGCAGGGTCCCAGCCTGCCCACCAGAACAGCATCCCTGCCCTGCCCTGCCCTGCCCTGCCCTGCCCTGCCCTGCCCTGCCCTGCCCTGCCCTGTCCTGCCCTGCCGGGCCGCTGTTGGCAGGAGAAAATGACACATTTTTTGTTAACTCCATCCAGAGCAGTTTTACACTCCGGGGTCTGTGTTTGTCTTTATTCTTTTTGGGTTGAAGATTTTCCTGGGTGGAAAGGTGTGGTTTTGGGCTGTTTCTGTGCAGGGCAGGCAGCATAAGGGGATGCTCTGTCTGCCTGGCTGTGCTCACATGAACAGATGAGTATGCAGCTGTTTCACTGTCCCAGCAGAGTGAATCCATGAGTCTTCAATTAGTTTATCAATAAAATAATAATAATTACAATTAATTAATAATAATTAATTTACATTAATTATTTTAGCGGACTTGGGGAATCAGACAGGTCTGGCACAGTATCCAGGGTGTCACCTAGGGAGGACAAAGGAGGAGGACTCTTCCTCAGAGGGGCTCCCCTGTGTGTAGGGTGAGGGATGCTCCATTGTCCTGAGGATGCAGGAGATGGGTCCTCAGGTGATTTCTTTAGGGCCTGTGAAACACCGAGGCTCCCAAAGAGACAGATTTTGCTTCTCTCTTGGCTGACAAATACTGAAAAACTCCACGTTTGCTGTCTGGGGCTCACACACACACAGTCCCTGTGGGACCTGCTCCTATCAAGAACCTCTTGATGCAATCACCTATGGTTTTTTTTATGTAAAGGAGCTGATGTGATTACCACAGTGCAGCCGTGCCGGTGAATGAGCGGCTCCGAGTGCCTTCTGTCCCAGCTGAGGCAAGAGGAGGCTCTCCAGACACTTGTTACACGCTCAGGAACGGGAGCAAGCAGGATCCAAGCCCCTGGATTATTTTGGCACCTGAGAAGGGAGGAGCCCCGGTCCCTGGGGACCTTCCTGCCCCACTGATGAGCTGTGTCCCCTTCTCGGGACGCTCCCCCGGCAGCAGCAAGAGACCGGCCCGGTGGCTTTGGGGAGGCAGTGCGGTCCCAGGAGGAGCCGGGCTGGAACCGCAGCCCCTGGATCGCATCCCCTGGATCACAGCCCCTGGATCACAGCCCCTGGATCACATCCCCTGGATCACATCCCCTGGATCACAGCCCCTGGATCACATCCCCTGGATCACAGCCCCTGGATCACATCCCCTGGATCACAGCCCCTGGATCACATCCCGCTGCTGGCCCTGCAGTTACTGATGAGGAGCAGCAGCGAGGGCGGAGGGGGAAGGGGGCGGGAGGATGCTCTCGGTGATTCAGTGACCCGCTTCCTGCTCAGGGTTTCTGTTCTGGAGGTGAACACTGGAAAGCAACTCCTTCCTTCCCTCCCTCTCCCCTCCGAGCCAAAAAAGAGCTGTGACAGCTTGATTTAGGGCCGGATAATGAGACAATTGTGAGGAGGATGGGTACAGCGGGAGCCGTCGCTTGCCAAATCATTTGGCTTAATTGATCAAATATTTTTACGCATCGTTTATTCCTTTAAGGTGACCAAAAGCAGCTTCTCCTGCAGCTCTGAAATGAGAAGAGCAACACTGGAATTCAGCCGGGTTGAACCGGGTGCCACAGAGAGGGGCGGGCGGCCCCAAGGACCTGCTGGCCACCGAGGGCTTGTCTGGCAGCCAGACAAGCGGAGGGTGGGCAGGGGGATCCGGGCTGTGCAGAGCCTCCCAGGGCTGGCAGCAGGCAGCAGGCAGCATCCCGGGCTGCCCTGCCCTCCCTGCCGACAGCCTGTGCCGGGGGAAACACCCAGCGAGCCAGCACCCGCACACAAGTCATCGCCAGGAAATGTTTCCCCCATGCAATTAAGTCGCTGTGATCACTGTCTGCTTCAGTCGGAGCTGGATCTGTTTAATCCACAGAGGAAAAAGGACAAATCCAACCCGTTCCTTGTTGGCTGCTCCCTCCCACCCTCCCGTGCAGGATGCCGGCGGTGGGAATTGCTCTCGGTGCGGGCAGGAGGGGGTCACACACCTCAAATTCCAACCTTCTCCTTCGGGAATCGCTGCTCCCAGGGCCGACTTCAGCCCGCTGAGCCCCCCATACCCCTGCATCCCTCCTCCTCTGGGCTCGGGCTGGCTCCCACGGGGGTTTCCTTGCCCACCCAGGCTTTAGCGCACTGTGTGCGGCCAGGAGCGGCTGCAGAGCCCGGGCGGGCTGGGCCGAGGGGCTGCAGCTCCCCGGTGGAGCGGGGCCCGTGTCGGGGCCGGCAGGAGCTGCTCCATCGCGGCTGCCCGCAGCGCGGTCCGCGGGCACAGCGCTCGGCCGCTGCTCCGAGCTCAGCGCAAACCAAGAGCTGCCTCTAGCGGGGCTCCCGGCGAGGAGCTCCTGCCCTGCCCTGCCTGGCCCTGCCCTGCCCTGGGGACTGCTGCCTGGCTGCGGTGCGGCCCCATCACCCACAACGGCTCGGAGAGGGACCCCACGGCACCCCATCCCAATCCCATTGCACCCCATCCCAATCCCATTGCATCCCATCCCATTGCATCCCATCCCATTGCATCCCATCCCATTGCATCCCATTGCATCCCATCCCATCCCATTGCATCCCATCCCATTGCATCCCATCCCATTGCATCCCATTGCATCCCATTGCATCCCATCCCATCGCATCCCATCCCATCGCATCCCATCGCATCCCATCGCATCCCATCCCATCCCATCCCATCCCATCCCATCCCATCCCATCCCATCCCATCCCATCCCATCCCATCCCATCCCATCCCATCCCATCCCATCCCATCCCATCCCATCCCTTTGTTATCCACGTTTCCCTGGCACAGTGCTGCTCCTCCTGCCACTGCCAGCCCAGATCCTGGCTCTGAGCTCACCTGTGTGTTCTCGTGTTTGGATTTTGCCTGGCACATAAAAACCTTGACCCAGGCTCCCTTTCAGCCAAACAAAAGAAAGCCTTCTCTGCTGAGCTGAGAGCAGCAGCAAAGGTACACCTGGCACTTTGCTGCGTCACTCCAAGGACAGTTTGGAGGGAAGAAAAGCACAGGTGCTCACAGAAAAAGGAGAGAACAGCAGGGATGGCTGGCAAAGGACCATGTGTGCTCCTTTCCAGGGGTGGGAAATGTCAGGGACTGAAGAGAATTGGTCCATCCTATTGTCCCCATGCCTGAGGGGTGGTGCTCAGCCCTCAGCACTGTCCCCTCACACCCTGATTGTGTCCTGTACAGCCTCTAAGTGTTGCATATAGGTAAAACCTTACAAAGGGAAGGCTTTGTACAACCATGGCTCAGGCCTGCTACTTTGGCTAAGCAAGAAAGGACTGTGGGAAAGTAACTCAGCTGAATTAGAGGTAGAAAAACAGGTTATGTAACTGTCATGTATGGTGGTTGGTTGAATGATTGTTATGATTTAAAACTGTGTAGCTGCTAACTGGCTAATTTGCTTAAAAAGGCTGGGTTTTTGGAGTAAAGCAGCTCTCCTTTGCACCTGCCTGGGGACCCTGCATCACTACAGACCATCCCCTCACATCTAAGGAGACCCTTTCCATGCCAGGGGATGCTGGAACATGCTCTGGCTGAGAGCTAAGAGATGGGGCAGCTCATGAGTACAACATCCCTAGTGCTATTTTGAACTCACACCAACCAAATTATGTTTTCTCTTATTCAAAAACCTCCCTGTGACAAACCTCCACTAACTCTCCTCTTGCTTCACCTAGAGAATAAGGCAGGCAAAAAACCTCATGGTCCTTTTGGAGCTCCTGGCCAGGTGAGCTCCACCAGCATCTGTGGGGGCAAAGGTCTCCTCTCCCACATGCTGCTGATCCTCTGCACTTCCCCCTTTGCTCAGAACAAGCCAAGTGATGAGATTTCCTTGATCATGCACCCAGGGGTGCTGCTCTATACTCCTGTGCTTCAGGAATGAGCAACTAGGCTGTGAGGCTTCAGAAGAAGGCTGGAAATCCTGGAAACAATGGAATTGAAATGCAGGGAAGAAGACAATGAGACAGAGGTGAATTGGCAGCTGGGGCTGACACTCCCAGCCCAAACTCATGGGAGGAAGAGGAGCTGGCCTGTGCTCCCTGCTGCCAGTGGAAGAAGGCCACTGTGGTTGAGGCATGTCAAGAGAGCTGCCATTCTGTATGACCACTAATGATATTTGCAGCTCTGCATTTAAAAATGATGATAAAGGTAATCAAACTGTCAGGAACAAAGATGGATGGGGAGCTCCCTGGAGCCAGGAGGGATTCCTGCTTTCAGTGAGCAGCAGCAATTTATATTTCACTTGTACTATGGACCCAGAGCAAGGAGCAGGGCTGAAGTGCTTTGCAAAAACATGGTAGGAAGGAGTACACAGACACTGAATTTGTCTCTGCTTGAGCTTCTAGACCTTTTTATGCCACCTTTAGACACCACCAGGAAATATTGCAGGGGTTATAAACTTTTCCCAGAAAATATTTTGATGAGCAGAAGTCCTTGACAGGATAACAACCAGCAACTTCCTGCAGCCAGGTGCATCCTGACAAAGAACAACCCCTTTTTCCCTTCCTTGTACTCCCTCTCAAGGCTTTGATGAGGTCCTGCCAGCAGGAACTGCAGCTCTTTAGGTCTGTCTAAGCTATGAGGTTCAAGGTTCTTTCAGAAATACAGTCTGCAGCTCCAGTGGTGGAGATGAAGGAAGGTGACAGAGGTGCGAGAACTCTGCAGCTGCAGAGCCATTGAGCTTGGCCTGCCAGCCAGGTCCACAGCTCAGATCTTTGATGGCTGTGGATCCAGAGCTGTAGAGTGGAGACCTCTCTTGCTATTCTCTCCGAGTTGTCCCTTTGTCATGACTCTGGCACCCCTCCTGTCTTCTGTCTTCAGATGTTGCCTCTTTTCTCCTGTTACCTTTGTGCGGTGTCACGCCGGCAGCGGGGACAGCTGGCAGCCTTTCTTCCTTTGTGACATTGAGTCATTCAGCACGGGGCTGTGTCTGTGCTGATACCGTATCCATGCAACCCTGCCTTCCAAGGATCGTGTTTGCTTTATTTCTGTGGATTATAAAAAAGCCCCAAAACCCAGTAAGAAAACAGCCTTGCTCAGAAGAGTTCTAGCAGTTAATTAGTTTCAACATTGCAAGGCCCACTGCCCAGCAGCTAAAAATCATCGTGTTTGAATGGTGAATTAAGTCAGCCAAGCAATAAATCTGAGCAACAAAACAGTCCCTTTAGCTCAGAGAAGTTCTCTTTCCCCAAAACACTGAGAAATGGCTTTTCCTGAGAGCCCACAAGGTCATCGAATTAATAAAGCATTTCAAGTAATCTGTGGAAGTGAAGTGAAGTGACACCCTGCTGCAAGAGATTTCCTGTTAAAGCAAACTTTCTGTAACAGAGTGTGATGCATATAGGATTTCCAAAGCAAACCTGTCCTATAATTTAGGACAGTTGTCCAAACTCCTTCATGTCTGTTCTGGTCCACTGTCTTCCTCCCTAGTCATTATTTAGGAGAGTTAAGCTTGAAAAAATTCATAAGGGAAAAAAACAAAACAAAACGAAAACCAAACAAAAAAACCAAAACCAACCAACCAAAAAAAACCCCACAAAAAACAAAACAAAAAACAAATCAGAAAGAAAAAATGAAAACTTGGGATGCTCCCATTGACCAGGCAAGATACTTTGAATATTTTCATGCACTAAAGTGAAAACACCAAGGAGAGAAAGCGAGTGAAATTCTGCAAAATCTCTTGAGATAAGGATGGACAGGCTCGTGGGCTTTGCAGTGGCTGCCTTCCAGCCCCTACCACATACAGGTACAAAGCTATCACGAGACTGCTGCACCCAGAATACTGGAGCTACTCCTTTGCTATGAACAGCACTGGTGTCAGGGACATTTCCATGACCCAGCACAGACAGCAAGAAGGTCCAAAGCTCAAGAAGCAACACTCAGACATCCAGGCATCAAATAAACAAAAAGAGTTTGACTTGCAGTTAAATTCTGCCAGCTTAGGCCAAACACAGAATGATCCCTCCAGGCAAGGCAGGCACATAAAGCCAAGTATGGCCCCTGCTTTGTGTTGCCCTCCAATTCCTTTCCTGCATGTTTGGGGTGGCCCTGGTTTGGGCTGCAGATGTAGCACCAGTAGGCATGGAAGGGATGAGATGGGTGATGCATTAAGAGATGCTTTGTGGCAGATATTAGGGAAATCTTTCCAGTAGTCTGGAGGGTTTAGCAGGAGAACAGATTGCCTGGGAGATGCAACATCTCTGCCAGCAGCTGTTTTTAAGCCAGGATGAGCATCTGTGGCTGAGAACATGTCCTAGGTGGCCTCTCATTCTCCCTTCAAACCCTGTTCTCAGTGTCCTGATCTTTAGAGGAAGAGAAAGTAGCATGGGACAGAATTTTCTCTTTCAGCTCTTGCAGATGGCCCACAATAGATTTATAGGAGAGCAGGGAAGGCAGGAGGAACTCCAGCCAGTTATCTCCAACCCCTTCAGTGGAAGTTTGTATGATGGCAACCTCTGCCTTGCACTTGGAGCTCAGTATGTTCCTTCACTTTCCACTGAGGTGGCTTTTTGCACGCCTGTAGAACCATTCAACATGAAAAATGTATTTAATAATATGGTAGCACTAAGAGGCACCGAGCAGGACCAACATAAAGAAGAGATGGCAATAGCCTCTGCAATACTGTGTCCACTGGGTCCCTTCTTCATGAAATCCTAGCCCAGGTTCCATTTGCCTTGGATTTACTCAGTACAAGCCTCTTCAGAGAGCGTCCAGTGGCAGAGCTCTGCCCTCCCAGCGCTACCACAGCTCACAATGACTGTGGTGCCGCAGGCAGCTGAAATCCGAGGGATGCTCATCCCTCTCCAGCCCCTGACAGCTCTGACATCCAAACCCTGCAGCACACAGGATGTGGCTCCAGCCTCTGCACACTCATTGCCATGCAGCAGGACCCCCAGTTCCCATATGGAGCGTGGCTGCAGATGGATGGACATATGTGGATGCATTCACATCCCCACTGATGGCAACGTCCCCGTGCAGCCATAACGCTCGAGAGTGTGGTTTGCATTTGGGGCAACAGAGGATTTTTCTCCCATTAAATAAATAAAAGACATTCAGAGCAACTAGGGATAAAGCCATTCTAATCCTTTTATTCTTTCCAAAAGGAAAATGATTCCATATTCAGGGCACTGTGCAAACAATTAATTAGCCTAACGCAAATGAAAGACTCAATTGCTCGGTATTATTGTGCTCATTGGCAGCCAGGCATGACCGAAGAATAGGTACTGTTTTACCAGGGATAAAGAACAACTTCCCAGCTTTTAGAGCTTTTTTGATATTTCAGCATTTACCAGAACGATTTTTTTCTTTTTTGAATGATGGTGTAATTCTCACTTCCGCATGCAAAAAAGCTGGCAGTTATTTGGAGACATCTGAATGAGCTGCTATCCAATTAAAAAAAAGAGGAGAGGAAAGAGACTCAGCTGGTGTGAAATGACCTGGCTGAAGGGAAGTCGATAAAGCTGTAACTTGCCCGAGTTGAATGACACCGTGGTGTCTCTGCTGTGTCTCCAGCTGGAGACTTCACTCACAGAAGTGCTATAACATTAAGAAAAAAATGTACTTTTTAAGGTGTGAACCTAAAATGAAAGTACAATCATCCTTAATGCAGCTCCCTTTTCAATGATCTGTTGTTACCAGATGGAAAAGTGCTGGAAATGGATGCAGATGAATTTGTTCACTGTGGATAGGATCATGAAGGATCAGGTTACAGGAGCTTTAAAAAACTGAACTGTTATCATTAATGCATCTCTTGTAACAAGGAGATAGAAAGCAGATGCTGACTGAGTATTGACCTGGCATGAGGAGCATGGGTCCAATAATTCTTCCTCTAGGCAGCTGATTCTCAGGGGAAAATCCCCAAATATTCAGCTGTAATGCCATTATCTGCCTTGTGCAGAAACTGGCAACCAGGGACTCTTCTTTAAAAGCAGTGTGGGTGAATCCTGCTCTCATTCACGCTTGCACACCCCCATGGAAGGCACTACAGGCTTCTCAGCAAGGTGGATTTTTGGTGTTTGGGGTGAGGGATTACGAAAAGAAAAGTGCTTACAATATAGAATAGTACCATCATGTGAAAAAGGTAGGAACAAATAAACAGATTTATGGCTGAAGGTCACACACACAATGTGAAACAAAGAAGTAAACAAGGTCTTTGGTATTTCAGGTCTGTACCTGTTTGCATATGCAGCTGGGAACAATTATTAGATGCTGTTAAGACTTTGAGACAAAAAAAAAAAACAAAACCAAGAACAAGACAGATCCAAAGATGCCATAGCAGGAATGGTCCTTCAGATGACTGAATATCCCAGTAACCTCTGTCAGGCTGATGAACAACATTCTGCTGAGCTCAATACAGCTGCTACATAACCTTGGAGAGACAGGCACTCCTCACTTGGAAAACAGAAAATTCCAGCAGAACAAGGTTTTTCTTTTCAATTTATTTTGCAAATCTACCAATTCATTTTATGAAAGTATGAAATCCTACATGGTTACATTAAACAGTTACTTTACAATCCAGGTAATACAAATAATCACTACAAAGTTAGTTTTAGGTACTCTTGGATAACAAGTAGATTTTATATTTTTTAAAATACATCACAAAGAAGAGATAGAATAGCCTTGTGATTGTCAGAGACTTTAGTTTAAAGCAAGGAAACCACTGTAAATTCTTCTCATCCTACAAAAAGTTAAGAGAGAAACACTTTCAATGTTAATGTTCAATTGGATTCATCAAAGACATTAAGTGAACACATCTACTTTCAGGGTAACAAGAATAGTTCAGAAGTTGTTTGGAAACTGGTGTCATATTTCATTCTCTGGAAATCACTTTTACCATTTAACATCACTATCGTCCTTGCCTTCAGATGCATAAAAATCCTATAAAATGCACAGAGCTCCAAATCCTCTCTAATTGAATTCAGTAGGAGTAGGATCATCTCCTACATTCAGAAGGTACTCCTGATATACTGAAATCCTTACAAAACAATGTCCTTCCCAGGAATGAAATTCATTTAAGGAACAAAATACTGTAGCAATTCAGGAAAACTCTCAGCTTTGCTATCTAGCAATTGACACTGCAACTGCATTTCTGAGGACCTTTATGCATGGTCACTCTTTCCTCTCAATCAGCAATAGGATGTATGAAGACACCAGGTAACTGTGCTCAGTAAGAACTTGGAGCTACATAAATAAAATATAAAAATCAAAAAAGACATCAAATCAGTCTCGAAACTGCTCTCCTGACACCCATCTGACACACCTCCAGTGTCATTCTGCTGCCTGTAAGCTGCCACTTCTGATGTGACATCTGTCAATCATAAGTGCTTCTTAGGAAGCAATTAAATAGTTTAGATTTTGTAGAGGCACCTCTCTCTCTGTGTGCATTTAGGGGTAACACATCCATATCATGTTGCATATCATGCAACAGTTCCACAGAAGCAAGGAGAGCTGTTTATATGAAAATAAGGCAGGTGTAGGTACATTCTGATGGCCTGTGGCACAAAGGAGATTAAAACAGATCATTCCCTCTTGTAGCCTTCACCTCTTCGGACCTGCACATCCAAAAGGGTGCAAACTCCCAAATCTCTCCTCTCACATGTGCAACAAACCTGCAGAACCCATTGTAGCACAGAAGTGAAGCCAGCAGCTTCCTTCTTCTAAGAGAAATAGGTATTTATCCACAGAGTATCTTTTAACACTGATAACCTCAGAAAACTTAGGAGAAACCAGACAGGTTACACAACACTATACAAACTTCTCACCTGGACATAAAGTGCCATCAAACGATGGAAGCAAAACAAGAAGTCACTGTTGAGGCAGCTACTCGAAGTGTGTACAGAGGCTTTATTCCCCTGAAGCAGACAAAGTTTGCTACAGTCTTGGAAATGGCACCAAGCTGGTGGGAATGTTACTGTAATAAAGGCTAGCAATTTCCTTCCTGACTAACACCACTCTTACCCGACAGGCCAAAGGCAACTAGGGTGATTTAACTGGTGGCTGACTGCAGGAATTTCCCCAGAAGGTAGTTTAAAATGGTAATAGATGCTGTCATTTCCCCTCTCTCTGATATGGTAACTATAATTCGTTCAGCCCCTTCGTTCTGAGCATGTATTACCACAGTCAGCCCCACCCTGCTATTACCACTGTGCCTGCTTGTTTTCCACCTCTACTCATGTAAATGCTAAGTCAAATCCTCTTAAGAATCCTGAGCAGCCCTCCAGAATCACTTGTTCAACTGACATTTCTGTAATAATAAGGAAAGAAAAAAGAGTTGTGTGAAATTAAATGGCGCTCCTGTTGCCAAGTTGTTAAAATTATATGGCAATATGCTTTCAGTAGTTGTAAGAAACTAATTTGTGGAGTGCTTACAAGCTTTACATCTACTAAATCTCAACATGATATAAAATGCTATTTAAGTGATACAACTTACAAATGTTAAGGAGAAAAAAAAACAGCACCAAAGAGTGGAAGAAGAAGGTGGATTCTTGTCTGCACTCTGATTCCTGGAGGCTGGATCTCTACAGCTGAGGAAGCCAGGTGGGAGATCCTCGGTGAAGTACTTGCGTGTCTACATATGTCAGCAGCTGCAGCTCTCCCTTCTGCCACCTCTGCAGCACACAAGGCTGGGTTCTATCAGTGAGTCAGTGCCCTCCTGCAAACAGTGGCTGGAAACAGCTCAGCCAGCCCCCACTCTCTCTGCCACTGCCTTCTGACAGGACCAGCCAGAGCAGAGCGACTCAGTGTCACTACTTTTCACCTGCTTTGTTATAATGCTGTTCAGGAAGATGTGCCTGAGACACCTGTCTGTAGATGATAAATTCATTTACTAGTTTTGCCACAATGTGATTACTGTCATCCTTTTCTCACCACAACGTCAAATACAATATAAAACTTTGGATTTTCTATAGTGAGTGAAATCAGTGAAATGAAAAGCCAGGCAGTGCCAGCAGTGCTGTCACTGCTCCGTTCTGTGGGACAGGACCATGGTAAGGCGCTTTGGCAATCAGCACCAAGTTTAAGCAAAAAGCTTTTAGAATGCACACAAGTTTCCTGCAGATGCACAGAAAACTGAGACGACCTGGCTGTTCTCTAAGCTGCTTTGAAACTACAACAATTCATTTAATCCAGCAGCAGATCCTGACACTATTCTTTTCCTAAGTACAGTACATTTTGATAGCAACACAGAAGCACGTGACACAAAACAGATTTGTTCAAGCTCACCATGGTTCTGATGGGCTACACGCACCAAGAGGCAACTCAAAAAGAGCACAGAACTCAATTCATCAGGACAACAACACTGACTCAAAGGAATTTCAGCTCAACTTTGTGAAGAAAGAAGGAGTTCACAAAGGAAAAGTTCTTATTGCAAGTTGTACTGCTCAACTTGGTCACTTCTCACATAGATCTGAAGTATCAAAAACTACTAAGGAGCCAAGGACAAAGAATTCCTGTTTTGTAACTGTTTTAAATATAGCTAGCCTGCTTTAGAAAGAAAAGCCCCCACACAATATTCCAAACGGCCTTTTCTAGCAGACTGGAATTGTTAAATCAACACTGACAGAAAATACACACTTCAGAACTAGCTCTGGCACCTTGCAATTTGGAAAACTCTTGTGCACGTGGGACTGAGGCAGCTTGTTTGCAGACGTTTTTGTCACAGTACCCTTGGATCACCCGAGCTTCCTCGGCCCCTCTGCGGATCACCGGGCTCAGCAGGTGCCTTCCTCAGCAGGCACGGAGTGGCAGCTGCCGTGAGACACGGTGTCGATGCTCTGCCCTTGGGACTGGGGGTGGATGGACACCTGCACGGCGATCTCCTGGCCCTGCTCGCTCAGGGAGCCATCGTCCGAGTCCCCGGCCGGGGAATCGCTGCGCTTCATCTCGGCGCTGCTGGGGAACAGCGTGGCCTGGGCCCCGCAGCCGGGGGGCTGCTTGTGCTCCTTACCCACCTCGTCGGGATCGTCCACTCGCACGGCCTCGAAGATCTCCTCCATGAACGCCCTGCAGTTCAGGATCAGAGGCGGGAGGGGAATGCTCCTGGCGAGCTCTTCGATGTAGCGAGCAAACTCCATGGTCTTAAACTGAGTGACTTTGGCCAGCTCGAGCGTTTTGGCAGATGTGATGATAGGGATACGCTTGGCTATCTCGAAAGCCTTCTGCAGCTTCTCAGCCCCTTCCGTGCGGAAGAACTCGTTGATGGCCTTCTCCGTTTTGCGGAGGTGGCTGCTCATCATGCACAGGCGGGTGATGTTCAAAATCAGGGTGATGGCAAAGGCAACGAGGCACACAATCATGTAGTAGATGCTCATGTCCCCTGACGTGAAGATAACCCTCAGAGTGACTGTGTAGTACAAGGTCTCGTTATGATTAATGCCTGCACACGTGTATCGGCCCCGGTCAGCAAAGCTGACCTTTGTGATGTTGAGGGAGTTATCGGCAATCCTCCACCGGTCACCTGCAGAGGGGTAAGAAATAAACAGAGCTCACCAAACAAAAATCCCAGGGTAAACATCGACAGGAGTCAAAGCTTGGCAGTGAGCAGTCCACTTGTGGCACAGTAACAGTATACCAAGGACTGAAATGTCCTTTTCATGCGGACACAGAAAGCCATAACCCACTTACCCATCCTACTGCTTAATGGTAAATTATTCTGCATGCTCGCTATGCTGCACTTATATCCTTCTCTCATCTGCACTTTCCAGTGTGTTTCTGGCCTGCTGGCTCTTTCTGGCAGGGGTCCTAATTCTTAACTAGGGCTTCTCACCCTATGTTAGAAGACTATCCTCTATGAAGTCTAACTTTCCATACGTTCAGAGTCAAAAGTCAAGGGACCCATGAAAAAGATCAGTCTGTAAATGGCTCTGTTGGCAAAAGAACACAGAATTTTCTTGAGACCGTTTTCTGCTGAGCATGCAGTGCTGACATGCAAAACCCAAGTAAAAAGAAATCAATACAAGAAGCTTTATACAGCATTTGCTGTGCATTTATAACTTAGGGGGAAAACTGTTTCCATAACTCACTTCTTCTAATTACTCTGCTTTGAACTGTTTTCATAACTTATTCTTCTAATTACTCTGCTTTGAACTAATCTCCAGATGGCATTATAAGTACAAAAAGGTTACTGAATACTTAAGGCAGAAAGATGGCTTCCAACAAGATCTGATCAATTAGTTTGATGACCTTCATTAATACTAACAGAGAAAAATACATGCATCTCTAAAACATTTTCTTAGATTAAAAACAGCAGAGATAAAACTGTAAGAGCCAATGACTAGGAAAATATATTCTCCTTCAGTTCAAAAGGGTTAAATAGCATGAATTCCATCGTTGGCCATTATATACTGTGCTACTTTCCACAGTCCCACAGGTGCACAAACCAAAAAATAAATGTACTACGTTTTAAAATATCCTGTAATAAAATTAAAGCACCAACGGCCAGCTCAAAAGGTCTCAGGTTGTGGAGAATTGTGTTTAATTCATGCCTTTGGAAAAATATTATTTAAACAAAGGCAATAATAAATAAAAGCATCAGTTAGTATTGGGTAAGATGAAGACTCATTTCTTCTGTATGGAATACTGGGATGACTCTTGAACAACATCATTCTGTGGGGCACCAAAGCAGGATGGATGGGCTGGAACAGAAGTACCCAGGTGCAATTCCCATGCAACACTTCAGAGGGAAAAGGACTTTGTTTGCTCTCTCCTTATTTCCCCACTGTAAAAATGGCAGGATAGGAAGAGAAAATTATAATAAAGTCCCAGGGGTTTTCCAATACTGTTTAAAATGGGAATAATGATGGATAGAAAACAGCAGGAAAACTCACCTTCATCTTTCTGTTCAAGCAGGTGTCCTCTGGAGTTATACCAAAGGATATGTTCATACTGGCTGATATTCAGTTTACATTCAATTAAAATACTGGTCCCCTCTTTGGCTATGATATCATGGTGTGCTAGAGAACTTATTAAAGCTTGAGACACTGCATGAAGTGATGCATTGAAAGACCCGAAAGCAACTGTCCTGTTAAAAGCTACATTTTCCACTGTGAATCCAACTGAAAGATCAGCACTAACAGTCAAAATTAACAGGCAATAGCTGAGCTTCATGGAAAGCTAGTGAAAATTCTTCTTTCATTTAATTTGGAGAAATGAGGTCATATGACATTAAGCTGTCTGTATTGCTCTGAGATAGGAGAGAAGCTCTTGATTTGTTCTGTGCTGGAAAATGTCTGCGATCCAAATGCACTTTCAAGACCATCAATATCTGAAGTGGAAACTGGAAGTAAAACTGAAAAAAAACCAAAACAAAACAATAAGTTTATTAATGACAGCAAGGTTACCATGTATTCAAACTTAATTTCCAGTAAACAGATTTCTATTAGCATAATAGAAACTGTCAGCTGAGAGGTTACAAATCACAGCTTTGCTCAGTACACAGTAATAAAATGAGGGTAAGAAGGCATTAGTACAACCTCCAGTCAACTAGATGTTCATCTTCTCAACCAAATAAATAATCTCTGGAACAATAATTATTAAGGGGAAAAAGGTTTTACAAAAAGAACAAATTGTTCAGACTACTCAAAATGCACAATTATCTTTAAAAGTGGATTCTGCATTTGTTACCAGAGAAAAAGTGCTTTCTTAATAGAGGAAGAAAAGCGAGAAAGAGGATGTAATTTCTGCCTTCCTCTCCACCAATATCAAAGTGCTTTTAAGCCTTGGTTTTCTAAAGCCAGTCTTTCATTTATCATCCAGAGAAAAACCAAAGCGCACACACACACATCTGATTTTTAGTATTTACATCTACTTACTTGATTTTAGGGGCACAATTGGTATTAGATATCTAAATACTGTATCTTATGATTTAATTATTTGGTAAAAGTGTCCTGGTTGTTATCTACAGCCAGAAGAGGAAGTCCCTTTCTGAACATCAAGACACTGATGTCTACACGTATTTCCTTTCTTTGCAATACCTCCTGTTGCTGCTTCATTTTCTAAGTCTGCTTCCTGTTATTTTTGTTTGTTTTACAATGAGCTCCATCTCAGCAGTCATACATTCTTCATTGTCTTCTCTACCCAAACTTCATTGCAATGTGAAAAATTATTTTGCCTAGGGACAGATAGTCCTCAAATTAATGTGCACAGAAGATATTTTAAGACATTAGGATACATTCATTTTCTGTCTTTTGCACACAAGCCAGAATAAAACCAACCTGTAACAAAATGAGATGACACTGATAAGAGACAATCTGTAATCAATTTTCCTGGAAGCCTGATTCAAGAAAATTTCTAATCCAATATGTGTTCCCTGAAGTTATGATTCCATCTAGACTGCTCCAGAGCCTTAAAAAAACATTTACAAAGTACAGAAGCCATAAGCTCAAATGTTATCCTTAAAAATATCTCACTTCATGCCATTGACTGTGTGACTTCAAATTTATCTTTTCTTTTACAAATAACAGATGTTAGTGGAAGGGAATTTCATAAATATCACAACACAGAGGAACCCATTTACTTAATAAATAATGCAGACACTTTTTATCCTTCTAGAATTACCAGCTAAGGCTATCTAAAGCACTTCTGAAAAATAATGTAACCTGCATAAAAACAGGTAATTTCTAGTAATTGTCTTTCATCAGAGACAAGCTAAGCATATTAAAAAGGGGGAATTCTGCTGATGCTATCCAGACTGGGAATTTTTTTCAGTGAAAGTTAATTTGTCGAAGGTCAAACCAGATTCCAGACTTGACATCTGATGAGAAATGTGTTATCTGACCCATTTCCATTTCTGTTGCAGCTATTGCCAAAACCAGTTTAACAAAGAAGGCAAAGAAGACAGCTGTGTCCAACTCTCCTTCAAGCTTGACTAACCAACTCACCCACTGAATCCTGCAGGAGAAACTGGAAAACAGGCTCCCCACTTGTTTCTCTGTAAACAGCAATCCCTTCATCTGCCTACTTCTTATTTTTTTTTTTTTTTTAATCATTGGCCCCACTCTGTTTTCCATCACGCCTCTTGTCCTTTCATTTAAGATGAGACTAGTGCAGAGAACTCAAATATACCATTGTGCTGGAGAAGCTACTTTCCCACAGCTAAACAGTTAAAACCACTACCAAGGCCTCTTTCATTCCTGTTTCTCACAAGCTACACTTTAGGGAAAGCATTACTGAGTCCTGCTGCCTCTGAAGAAGAGCATCCCATCCACAAAAACAGCATAGGTCTGAAAAAAAAAATACTAAGGCTGCTGTTGATCAACAATTATTCTGTTTGAGGGAGTGGTTTTAATCTTCCATTTTTAGACCCCTGGTATTTTCAGAGTGTTTCAGAGGCTGCAAAAGGCTGCTGACACTGGCCTGCTTGTTTTGGCAACCTTATGCAGACCCCACACAGACAGGCTGTGGACTGATAGTGGTTTGTGGACCACTGATATTTGAGTTGCTTTAAAGGTCTGTCACAGCTTGTGGTGGCAAGAGAGGTGCTGTGGTCCCAGACCTTCAGCAGACATCACCCTATGACCCAGCTGCCTTCAGCTAAAAATGCACTTTTGCATGCATCAGACTTGACTTCACAGTGCCTGATGCAGTTAAAACTGATGACAGTTCTGCAGCAAACACAAACCCTCATCTTCACCCTTGAATCACAGGCACCTCATAGCTTCCAGTCTTCTAAAACAATAACCTCCCAACTGATACTCTGGATTTATTAGAGAATAATCCCATGCCTCTTGTACTTTGCCTGTGCTATTGTCATTTTAAATTATTAAATTTGAACTGTTAAGATTTCCAAGCGTCTGTGACGTTTCTCCTAAATGACATTAGGAATCTCACTCATTTATTTAACACAAGAAATGCTCAGCAACATTTTCCCTCATAAGAATAATTATCTTCAGTAATTGCATATGCTCTCCACTATACTTGCACTGAGCCTGCATAATGCATAAACCATTGGTGATGGGTCATTTAATTTTACTATTAAATTCTTCGAGGTCTGATTTAGTAGAAATTGTTTGTCTTTTGGAAAAGCCATTATTGCTAAGCAGACAATGATCTCTCACTGCCGAGTGCTGGGAACAATAAAATGATTTGCAAAATCCATATTCTTCATCCATTGCACTTATGCAAAACAGCTGCTGGAGCTGATAAAGGACCCAAAAAGGATAAAGCGTGATCAGCGCCAACATCACAATTCCTCAACAAAGTGTTAAGCTCAATCAAGATGAAATGTGCCAGAATAGAAACTGTCTACTCTATAACTGAACCTGAAGCTGAGCTCAACCCATTTAACCTTTATTAAACCATAAGTTGTAACAATAAATAGCAGTGGAAAGATAAAAATCTGTGATGCATGTGCTTGTATGAGTCATCCTTGGCTCCTACCCTGCAGAAGTGTATTTGTGTCTAACTTAGGGCACTCTTAAGTAGTCCCACTGAGGTCAGTGGAAGCACTGATAGTACTTAAAATTACACACATCTATATGGCACTGCAAAATTGGGGCCCAAGAGGTTGCAAGTTATATGGTTTTACATTCACTACTTATAACATCACTTCATACCTGGAGTAACGTGAAGCAATAAACCGAGACACACCTGACAGAGCACAGCCTGCTGATGTCTTGCAGAAATACCATTTGCAAGCCCCCTCTGACCCTCTGTCAAACCAGGGAGACAAATTTGGCAGAGCCCTGCAGACAGGAACTCTTGGGAATTTTATGAACATAGACAGCATGGTTTTGACAAGAGCCATTCTGGGTGCTCCCAGCATGGGAGAGGCTGCAGGGAGGGCTCACCTTCCCCACCAGCCAAAGCTCTGCGGGGGAGTGGCAGCACCCACGGCTCAAAAACCGACTTAAGGGGCAAATCCACAACACCCCAGGGCCAGCCTCGCTGGGGAGGCTGCCTGATGGGATTTGTTGTTTTGCTGTGCACATCCCTTGGCTGCCTGACACCATCACAGGCTAACTCGCCACGACACCACAACAGGCTTTTTTGCCCTGTCAGCCAAAAACGATCTGGCACAGTTTCACTTAATATTACCCTGTCCTCACAGCCCCTGTTGACTTGGGGAAGAGCGCTGTGCCGGTGGTGGCAGTGGGACACAGGACACAGGACACAGCACACCGCAGCCCAGGGCACCGGGTGACGTCACGCGGGCTGGTGGCACTGGGGAATGACGTCATGCCAGAAACACAAACAAACAGGATATGCCGAGTTGGAAGAAAACCACAAGGATCATCCAGTCCGGCTCCTGGCCCTGCACAGGAAGATCCCAAAAGATCCCACCCCGTGCTGGAGAGCGCTGTCCAAACGCTCCGGGAGCTCTGGCAGCCTCGGGGCCGGGACCGTGCCCTGGGGAGCCTGGGCAGTGCCCAGCACCCTCTGGGGGAAGGATCTTCCCCTGATATCCACCCTAAACCTCCCCTGCCACAGCTCCAGCCGTTCCCCGGGTGCTGCCGGTGTCACACAGAGCAGAGCTCGGAGCTGTCCTTCCGCTGCCCCTCGGGAGGAGATGCAGGCCGCGATGAGCTCTGCCCTGTCTCCCGTTCTCCAGCCTGACCAGACCAAGCGACCTCAGCCGCTCCTAACGTGGCTTCCCCTCGAGGCCCTCCACCACCTTCGCTGCCCTCCATACCCCTCCCCAGTGCCCCTATTTGCACGCCAAAACAGCTAGGCGGGACATGGGCCCGCAGCCTTCCCCTCCGCCGCTGCCCCCCGACCCCGACCTTGCCAGGTGAACCTGGCGGTACCGCCGCTCTCACCGGGACGAGGGTGCCCGGCCCGGTCCGGCCCGTCCCGCAGCTCCGCCGCCTCCGGCCCCGCCGCCCGGACGCGCTTCCCCGAGCAGAGGCCGCTTCCGGGGCAGCGCCGGGGCCGCTCTGCGCCGGGCTCGCTGGTCTCGGTCCGCCCGGAGCCGCGGGGCCGCGCCGACCGCCGACGGTGAGGGGCGGCACGGGGCCGTGGGGCTCGGCGGGGCACGGCGAGCCCCGCGGGGAGACGCGCTCTGGGGCCCGCTGTGGGGCAGGCGGCACCGTGGGCGGTGGTGTGGGCCCCTGGCGGGCTCCTTGTGCGGCAGGAGCCCCGCGGCGAGGTTTAGGGAGCTTGGGGTGCCATGTGGGGCAGCCCCGTGTGGGGGTCATGGGGCTTTGGGGATCTCCCGGGGAAGCGGAGGCACAGGGAGGCCTCCAGGGCTGCGGGGTGGGGAGGCTGCCGGGGCCGTGGTCGCGGTAGTCGCTGTGGAGGGTCCTGGGCAGATGGGGTGGCGGTCCCCAGCCCGCACCCGGAGCTGTCGCTTCCCTTCGCCGCGCCGCGGCGGGGGCGGCTGCCCCGACTGCATCGGTGAGCGCCTGGCCGGGGACACAGCTTCACCCCGGTGTCGCTGCCTGGCCCTGCAAGTCACTTCACCCGCAGCTGCTGCCCGGCCGGGTGACGCGTGGGCCCCGAGAGCTGCCCGTGCCCGGCCCGCCGTGCTGGGGCGGCTGCTGTGGCGCCCGGAGCTCATCGCAGCTCCTGGGGGCTGCTCGTGCCTGCGCTGCCCATCCCCAAGTACAAAAGTGACCCAGTCGCCGTCTGCTCAGCTCTCTGACAGCTGTCCCCATTTGTGTTCTGCACTCCTCAAACCAGCCATCCCAGGAGATTTGTTTTCACTTTTATTTTGGTGGAACATGTAATGGATTTAATTAACTGAGGCCGTTTTGTACCTTCATTTGTTTTTCAGAGTTAGCAAACTGGTTTTTTTTCCCTTGGAGAGGGTGTGTCAATTAGATAAAGCCTGGTGTCCCTTTGGGACTTTAAACTTCCAAGTACGACGTTTCTTCCAGTCAGACATAATTTGGTGTACACACATGTGGGTACATGTTGCAACGTTGTTGTGTTTAATTATTTAAGACACCAACGTGATGCTCTTGAACTGATGTCAAAGTGCGAGGGAGTGGTTATTTTATTTGCTTTGCTTTCTATGGATATTTGTAGTCATGTCTGAGGAAGACAGTGGTGAAAATCTGAAAGATGAAACCTCTTACGAAGCTGCAAATGACCAGAAGACAGAGGAACGTGGCTGCTCTGAGAGCAATGAAGGGAGAGAACAAGAGACTGTGCCTGTGACTCGGAAAAGACCTGAACCCAAGCCCCCAAGCCAACCTGCTGCCACAGAAAAGCCTGCAGGTGAAACCATCAAGGTATGTTCCTGTGCTTGCTCGGAAAGATGTGACTTCACATTTCATGGCTTTGAGCACACGAGAACTCTGAGCATAAGCCTCACTCCTTTCTGAAAATTCACATTGCTGTTCTCTGAAATGAAAAAGCTGCACAAAAGTCACACGTCACAGACTGCTTGTGTTCCTTTCCTCACCATAATGCCTGCATCAGTCTTGTTTTTCTTCATTAAAGGTCTCAGATCCTCCTGCAGTTCAGACAGGGTGGGGATACTGGGGAAGCTGGGGGAAATCTCTTCTGTCAACTGCGTCTGCTACCGTAGCTACTGTAGGTAAGGCTCTTTCTGGAGTTTGATAAATATTTTAATCATGTTTTGTGTCTCAAGCTGGTGCTTTAGAACTTGTTTCTACAGAATGGGATTTCAGTTATAGCAGCCATTATTGGAAAAATGTCAAGAGAATTGTTCAAGTAATGGGAAAAGCTTGTACCAAAAGGTACAGTAGATTAAGGAGATATGCACAGACAGAATTACTTTCAAGTTTTTAGGCGTTTGTGTAATTTTCACCTGGTATTTTAAACTAGTATTCTGCCAGTATTTACAACTTTATTTAAAAGCTAAGATGAAACCTTGGTTCATTACATTGGTAGGTGAGCTGGATAGAAGGAGGTTTTAATGCTGGTTAAACTGTTTTGAACAGAAGAAATCCAGAATAATAAAAAAGCATATGCAGCTCTAATTCTGTTTCTGTTCTGATTTCTGTCTTCTCTAGGTCAAGGTATTTCAAATGTCATAGAAAAAGCAGAAACAACCCTTGGGATCCCCAGTCCTAGTGAAATATCATCAGAGTCTAAAGATGCTACAAGGGGTCAGTATTGTATTGCATAAGAACAGCCCTGGACTGTTCTTCATAACATAATCATCTCCAAAATAACATTACCTTACTCTGCACCTTGCACCTTGAGACTGATAATAAAATCATTAAAATTAATTCTCTCTTGCTTAGTTCTGTTAGCTCTGAAAAAGTAGAGAGGAAAATAATCTGAATTGTAGACTTGCTCCTAGCTGATACTTGGTGTCTGTTGACTTCCTCCACTCTGTGGCTGACAGGATCTTTTTTTTTTGGAAGTCAGGAAGTTAATTTTCTGCCTTCTAATGCAGGAAGTGAGAATGCTGCTGCCAGCAACGCTGATGCAGCTGATGATGGCAGCTCCTTCCCTATTGCTGGGGCTCTTGAAGTTTTATCAACCATCTCTACTGCTGTCCAAAGCACAGTGAGTGAGTTGGGAATGCAGGAGAAAATGGGTTTAAGGGAGCTTTGGGGTTTTGGCCTTTCATCTGAAAAATTTTAAGAGGAAACTTAATTTAGACATTTGTGGGATGCATGGTGATAAATTCTTCCAACGTTCAGACATCCCTTATACTGGGCCTTGCTTTTAACTGGCACCTAATGTGAAAGATGTCTTGAATTTTGATAGTTCTGTATTGAATGTTGTATGTTGGTACATAAGAAAAAATCCTAATGGTGGATTGTGCAGAGTGTGCATTTCTGTGCATGTCACCTCTGTACCCTGTCACCTCTGCCTTCCCTTTGGAGTAGTCAGCTAAATGCAGGGTCAGACTCATTCCTGGAGAGTTTACTGATTTCCACAGAACTAGAGATGAAATCCATTCTCCTCTTCAAAAACCTATGTGAAACAAGCCAAATTCGCTTGGAAATCAGCTTGCTCCTGTGACCATGAGAAATGCACTTCAAAGGAAGCCATTACCCTTAGAAACTGCTTTTGTGATCTGCTGTCTTGTCAATTTGCCTGGGAATCTGAAAGAGCTGCAGATGGAAAGCTGGCTTCTGTCTCTGCTTTTAAGGCTCGAACAAAAGTTAGCAGTGAAAATCCACAGGTCTGGTGTTTTCTCATTGGAAGGATGAGAACTGAATACTGCAACGTGCTGAGAACCAGCTTGTTCATAAACTAAAAAAAAAATGTATTTCCCATCAGATTGCTGCAGCTGTCTGAGTGCTGTAATAAGCTGTTGGGTGATAATGTGTTGTGGCTCTTTCTATGTCCTGCTGCTCTCTTTGTGATGATTAGGGTTGAATTTTAGGGTGACAAGGACCAATTTGGCTTTTATGTGAGTGCCCAGTGTAAGATTGCTGATAAAACTCTCCCAATTCAATTTCTTCCGTTGTGTAATCTTCTCTGAGTTTTATGTGCTATTTTTATCCAAATCTGATTCCTAGGGTAAAAGTGTTATTAGCGGAGGTCTGGATGCCTTGGAATTCATCGGGAAAAAGACAATGGATGTAATAGCTGAGGGAGATCCTGGATTCAAAAAAACAAAGGGCCTAATAAACAGAACCTCTACGTTATCTCAGGTACAGCAGTTCCCTATCAGCACCTCATTGGTTTCTCTCATCTCGTCTCTCTTCTTTTGTGGTCCTATCATTAAGCAACCATTTTTTGCTACTGCACCAAAAGCCTTCTCCTCCTGTATTCTCTATCTCCTGGCACTGTCACGAGGCCTCTGCTTTTTCTTTTTCAGGTCTTACGAGAGGCAAAGGAGAAGGAAGAGCAGCAGACAGCTACTGAGGTTACCATGGCTACTGAGAAGAAAGCCCATTATGGGTTACTGTTTGATGAGTTCCAGGGTCTTTCGCATCTGGAGGCCTTAGAGATGCTTTCCAGAGAGAGTGAATCAAAGGTAATGGCCTTGAGCATTTTGCTTTCTATTTTGAGTTCAGCTGAGCAGGGAAAAAAGATTAGAAATATGTGTATATACATGTAAAATCAAGTGCTCAGAACTTGGTGTAAAATGATTACAGAACTTCACTTTGATCCTTGTGTTAGGATCTGGTGTTTACCTTGGGAACAGTTTGTCCTGTCCTCAGCTCCTACAGCCATTCCCTTTACCCCAGCCAGACTCAGTTCCTGGGTCTCCAACTTTTCACAAGTTACTCTCCTCACACCCACTGGTTTACTACCTTGGCCTGCATCTTCCATCCTGTTGGATGGATTTATTGATTCTCTCTTTGGCTGTGCTGCCCCTAACCAGGTGAAAGCGGTTCTGAATGCCCTCTCCGGAGAGGAGTTGGACAAAATGAAGGAGGAAATGGAACAACTCAAAGAAGCATTTTCTTTACCTGAATTCTTTGAAGAAGAAGAGGAAGAAAAGAAGGGTAAGAGAGCCCCAGGTTCTGAGAAGAGAAGCTGGTCCTCTGTGCAGAACCAGCCAGCTGTGATCAGTAGCAACAGGCATGATGCCAGATTTAAGTTACTCTTTAGCTGGATGTTTAATCCTAAAGCCATCTCTGTCCAGAGGCATGACAGGTACCAACACGCTTCATCTCTGAGAAGCTGTGCAGTAATTCTATAGCAGGAATGATTTCTTGCCAGTTAGAGTTAGAGTTGTTTGACTCACGGGCAGTTCATACAGCTGACCATGAGCCAAGATGCTAATTCAGAGAGAGAGTGGGTTTCCTTGACCAGGAAGGGAAAACTCTGAAGAGAGTTGTCCAGCATGTGGGAGAGCAAAAAGCCTTTTTATTTGTTTTTTGAATGAGATTTAGCCACACAGAGCAAAAGATTCAGAGTTACCTTCGCACACAAGAGCCCTGATTCTTGAGAATTACATGGATTTAAATGTAAATTTCTTGCATTGCTTTTACCTAAATGCTCATCAGGGAGGGCTTACACACCTGCACTTGCTATCATTCAACATTTAATGTATCTTTTATATTTGCACATAATGGATCTCACATCTGCTGTGCTATATATAATAGGAGAACCGTAGGCTCTAAGTGATATTTCAGACTCTCCAAGGTGATGTGCAAGTTAGTGTGTTATAAAAGGCTGCCTGTAAAAAAATAAAAAAGAAAAAAAAAGGACTGTCCTTAGCTACAAAACCAGAATTAAGAAAGCAAGAACTAACCTTCAGGCACTGATGTCTCCACCTTTTGCAGAATTTACCTTAGAAATTGAAAAGACTGGGTTTGATGTGTTCTTGCCTGAGGTGATGATTCAAGGAGAAATAAAGGAAACAGTTGACAGACTTGTGCAGAACTAGTTGTGCATTGCTGCTTATTCCTGAATCTGTCCTTTGTGTGGATTCTTTAATTTTTCCTGTCCTTTAGGAGATGAGGAGTTTACAAAAGAAGTAACAGAGTTGTTTTCAGAATTGCACATCTCCTCCAAGCCAGACAAAATGATCACGGTGAGTTATTTTCCATATTCCAAAAGCTGGAGAGTTTCCTCACAGAAAGGCTTCTCTCCACCTGCTTTGCTTGTGAAAATATCAAATATACAAAAACAAGCCCTATTTTAGATCTTTTGGCAACGGTAGGCAAACGAGATGGGCCTTTAACTTTATGGGGCAGAATCATGTGAGCCTTCGGCCACCATGGTGAAAAAACCTACAGTCATGAGCTGAAGGCCTCCTCTTCGTACAAAGCACCTGGTTTTACTGTGTTCAGTGCACAGGAGCTGGTATGGTGTACCTCTTTTGCCATCATTTCACTACCCTTCAGATCCACCAAGTGGCAGCAGCATTCTGCAGACATGTTTTTAAAGCACCTCTGATAATCTGGTCTTGTTGGTACACTCCAGCCCCTGGTGCTAGAGAAACAGCTGCCCTCAACTCAGTGCAGCCAAACTTCTGCAAAGTCCTGAAGGCACTGGGATCATTTCTCCTGGTTCTTCTCAGAAGCTCACAAAGAGTTGTAGCTGCTTCTTTCCTCTGGAGAGATCCAACACTCCATTTGTGGTGTGCAGGGGGTCTTCATTCCAGTCATTAAATACTACGGCACATCTTGCTACAGGTGAGGACATCTGCTCATGAGTGGATAGCACAATTCAACAGCAGTCTTCCTAAAGAAGAAAAAGAAAGTGAAGAAAACCAAGAAGTAGAATCCAGAGATGGTGACCAGGATGCTAAGAAATCAGTAGAGGTAACTGAGTAATCAAGGAAAAGAATATCTGCCTGCAGAGTGTTTATCGGGCTGCTGAGTTACAGCTGTTAACCACAGGGTTTATGGGTTTCTATTTCTGTGTGGGTTCTGAGGTCTGAAAGGGCAGTGATTGTATGTTGTGTGATTGACTTGTTTTAAATAATAAAAGCTGCCATTTTTTGTTGTATGCAGAATTTTTGTCACTCTTGCAGGATATTCATGCATTTGCCATAAGAAGCCTGGCAGAGCTGACAGCCTGCTCTATTGAAATGTTTCACAAAACTGCAGCTTTGTTTCTCTATGGTCAGAAGCAGGAGGTGACAGTCACCGACAGAGCCAAGTCCCTTTCACAGTGAGTGCATCTCTCAGTAGATGGATAGCATATAATTACTGATTGAACTGTCTAATAATTCTTTGGCACTCTGTGTAATGCAGGGCTCTTGAATTCTGCATAGGTGTTTAAATCTGGGTATTGGGCAAATTTTTGAATTTATAATGATAGTGATGGGTGGCATCATTATCTTCCAACAGAACTCAGCTGTCTCTTTCTATCTTAAAGACATTTCTTGATAAGAAAGAGGAAACCCTTCTTAAAAGCTTTGTGTAGCCCAGAAGAATATCTGCCTTAAGCTTGTGCTAGTCAGTAGGCAGAGATTTAAAACATGACAAAAAAGTTGTACAAAAGTGATGCCTGATCACCTCTTTGTTAATTGTTTAGTATGCTTGGTACGTGAGATGGCAAAATTGCTGCACAGGAGACACTTGGCATGTGTCTAAAATGAGCAGTACTTTCTAATTCAGAAAATGACACTTGCCAGTAAAAAAGGGCAAGTTAATATTGTTCCTTCTGGAATGGATGTGTGTCCTCTGTGTGCTCTTTAAGATCTTCTGCTTTAATTATGTATTTTCCCATCTTTCCCCTCTCTATTTTATTTGGGAAACTTCTGAATCTTCACGCACCATTTATATCAATTTTGGTTTAATTTAACTTAATAAGCATAGAAACAGGGCATTTATGTTTTAGAGGAATGCTGAAAGAAATTCCATCTTGGGGACTATGTTTGCTTCATTGTTTTCCCTGTCTTCTTGCACAGACTGACGATCATGCTGTGTAAAGAACTGTCAGCTTTCTCCAAAGAGTTCACAACATGCTTAACGACTGCAGGGGTAAGAGTTACACCACAGTTCTTAGGAATGACATGTGGTTATTTGGTAACAGCCTCGGGATCTTTGCAAGGAAATGGTTTTTTGTTTTTGCATGTTTACCTATGCAGTTTTTAACTTGTGAACTGATCTTTTAGGCCAGGGTTCCTCAAACTGCGGCATCTGAGCTTTTGAGAGAACGTGGCACAGAGTGGGGGTGGGAACTGATGCTCACAGTGCTAAGTAGACAGAGGCAAATAAAGTTTCTGAGCCTGTTAGGGATTTTCCAAAGTACTTGGGTGTTCCTGAAGATGGTATCAATCATCTCTGGATTCTCCACTTGTCCCCAGTTAATTTGAAGATGTGATGTGTATTCATACCCAACCTGTGCTGGGCACATGCAGGTTACTTGTTCTTATTTGCATGCCACAAGGCTGCTAAGCTTGTGGCTTAGCTTTCCTCTAGTTAAGGGAGCAGTGGTGGTTTTAAATTTACTGAGGATTTAGCTTTATCTTGCTTGAAGAAATGTGATCAAATTTTCAATCAGGATAATATATGTCTGATCTCTGCAGGTCAAAGAGAAAGCAGATGTGCTTAATCCCTTAATCACTGGAGTGTTTTTGGAGGTCAGTTATGCTAACGTTAAAACTTTAAGCTAATACTTTAAAAATAGATGTGCTGGTTCTTCCCACTTTAGGATCCTTATGCATGCCAGATTCTCTAACCCATGGTCTAAAATTGTGCTTACCTGTCTAATAACTTGAAAGTTTTGATAAATGTCTGTAGATTTGCACAAGAGCTAAGTTACTTAGTGAGGAGTGAGTGTCAGTTCACAGTTATGATAGGTCAGGAGACATATTGAATTCAGCAGTCTGGATTTTTAGAATTTAAATGTCCAAAGTTAAACCTTAGACAAGTTCAGAAATTGGCTTGCAAGAGTTCCAACACTTCCTTACTGACAAATTGGTTCCCACGGTTGCAGAGCTCTGAGTTGTGGTAGGAAAGGGGTGTTTCATGTTCATGTATTCTTCCTTCCTGCCACTGCATGCTATGCTTCACTTAGAAATAAACACATTTCTTCTCTCACTGAAAACAGTATCCTGCATTTGGATTGGAACTGATCTTGTTTGGCAGTCTTTAAGCCATTTGCTTTCTTTGCCTAGTAGCATAAAGCCCCTCAAAAACTTGACATTCTAGAAGGAAGCCTTTAAAATCCAGCAAGCACTCGGCTTCTGTTTTTTTTCTGTGCAATAACCAATGCTGTTTGAAATGAGTATGTGGTGAGTAAAGCTGATTGGTAGTGTGGCTTTTCATTTGTGTATTTTGATTTTTGTTTTCACAGGCTTCAAACAGCGCTTCCTATATCCAAGATGCCTTCCAGCTCTTGTTGCCTGTACTGCAGATTTCTCTTATTGAGGCTAGAACGGAACTATCACAGTAATAAAATTCCTTCTAATTAAGAACTTTTTGACCTTTCCACTTCGTAGTTTCCATGCTGGAGAATGATGTAATGGCTCTTATTAAAGGGAAAAAGATGAACTCTGTTCACTGCTGCTGCAAGAATGGTGATTAAGTGCAGTCTGGCAATGACAGCTCTTCCAGCACACTGAGAGATGTGATTAGCATAGTCCAGGCTGGTGGACAACGTGACAGACTTAAAGTGCAGATTGCTTCTCTGTTTCATGGACTGTCTGTATCTTTTCACTGAAATCTCTCTGCTGTATGTGTTAATAAGCTCTTTGTGTTCACAGTCCAGAGAGCTTCTCCGGTGCTGAAGAGAAGAGTAGCAGCTGGCTAGTTAGAGTTAGCTAAAATCATGGTGTGATTTTTAAGTCAGACATAATTGGGTTCCTGATAGCTCTGCATTTGTGTTGAATATTGGATAGGAGGTGCAAGAAGAGGCAAATTTTTGTGATTATGAACTTTGCAGTTCTTAGACTGGGCAGAACAGAGCAGAGAGGATTCCTGATAAAGCTGTTGTTGCTGAGGAGAAGTGCAGCTTCCTGAAGATGTCTGTACTGACTCAGGGATGTGGGACAGGGACTCTCACCAGGGTTTCTCATTCTCTCATGCTGTGCTTGCTTCAGCATGAGCTGGGAAAATGCTGATCTGGCCCTGAGAATGCAGGTACTTGGCTTTATAGCAATAAATGAGAACTGACTAAAAGGGATTGATTCGTGTTTGGGCACTTTAATGAGAGAATTCAGCAGGAGGATTTCCCTTTTTCAGTGCAGCTTGACATGTCAGCCACAGGCTGTTCACAGACTCACACACTGCTTGTCTTCTCTTTCTGTGGAAAAACACCATAATGCAATGCTCCTTCTTGGAAGGTATATATTAAAGTAAGGGAGAGAGGCAGCAATTTGGTTCTGTTAGTAGGAGTCCTAATTTGCCTCAGAAGCTGCTCCATGTATGGTATCTGTTTCTTTGTGCTGTGCAAGTTTCCTGCTTTGTTCCTTTATCTTTTGAGCCTGCCCATGGGGAGGCAGCAGCCTCTGTTGGAATCACAAGAGCAGAAATACAGAGCTAAAATGGAATTTCAAGAAGTCCATAATAGCTAATCAGAGGTGACTGTCACACCTGCCTCTGCACTTGCTCATTGGTAACAATGATGCTCAAATCCCCTTTTGAATATCCTCTGGGTTTTAGCAGGTCTTGCACATCTCTGCTACACTCAAGGCTTAGAACATTCCTCTGCTCTAGTTGTGCAGTGGAGAAGTGTTTTTTGTATTAGAATACCTTTTGGCTAATGCTCTGATTTTATATATATGAGAAAAAGCCCTGCCTTAGTCATGGTTAGACTGATCAGATCTCTAAAGGGAAAGTTTTTTCTGGCATCTTAAAACTGGACTTGAAAGGAGTGTGTCTGGGGTAAAAAAAATCTGCACTACAATAAAATCTGTATTTTTTTCTTCTTTTGGTTGATAGCATTATTAAATAAAGGATTTGTTTTGACAACTGTTTCAGTTAAAAGCTATCAAGGTAGCAGTGGACACGACTGAAATAAAAGAACTGTGGGTGTTTTTCTCTGCCCTGATAGTGTTTTCTGGGGCAGAGCTGGGTGTAGCTCTGGGGCCAGGACAGCTGGGATTTTTCTCATGGCAGGAAACAGTGCTCTGAACCCAGGCTGGGGAGTGAGAGCTCCCACAGATGAGCTCCCAGTTCCTGTGTCAGTGCAAAAAGGCAGCTTTGCTCCTGCCAAAAAGCCAAAATGTACAAGAATGTCAGAAGAGAAGAAATAAACGTAATGGGGTTTTATGAAGCAGCAGCTGGTTTTTTGCAGATAAATTCTACTGACCTGCAGTGCTTTAGTGTAGAGTAGTTTAATAATTAAAGGAAATGAGGTGATTCTTTTTTAAACATGCAGACAGTAATTCCTTCAGTCATGTGCCCACCTGGAAATTGTTACAGCAGCCAATAATCAAATATGCACCAGCTTCATTTGTGTGCCAGTGCAAGGACTGCAACAGATAGACAACAAAAACAGTTCCACGGTTTGCTGAAATCTTTCCACTGAAAGGATTCATCAGAATTCAGCATCCAACTGTCTGGAGGTCTTCCTGCTTGGCCTTGCCTTCTATGTGAACCTAATGAGAGCTGACAGTAATTTGAACACTTCTGGTAGTGTTTGGGGAGGTGAGAGGTGGCTGAGAATAGATAAGAGTCAGCTGAGACGCTGGCAGTGACTTGGAGGGGGGAAAAAAGCGCCTTCCACAATTGTTTTCTTTCCCTGGGAGTGATTCTGTTAGTTGCAGCTGTAAAAGCTGCTTCCTGGCAGCCGCTGTGGAAAGGTTTAAAACATAAAAAAGGCTTGGGCTTCCCAGTGGGCTTAGGGATGTGCTTCCAGGCCTTGCCAACCACCTTCCCAGGGACTAATTCTCCATTATTAGAACACGCATGGTCAGTAGCAGCAGAACCTCTGGCAGGATGAGCAGTTGTTCTTGTTTGGAAGGAGCAGCAGCTATGCTGCCACTGGCACCCTGACTAAAGGGACACCTGTGCCAGGTCACCCACAGCACAAATTAAAGGGCCTGACTCAGAGGCAGGAGCAGGGGAGCTTGTGGCAGGAGGAGGAGGGCTCTGGCATTTCCTTCCCAGGTGTGCACATTGAATCCGAAATAAAGAGTGGTCTATGATGATGTGACCTAAGCAGAGACGGATGTTCTGTAGTCAAAGGCTCCTTGGCATAGAAACAGAGGACAAAAGTGGCCTGTACTGTGCTAATCCATGTTTTCTGGGAGTCTGGGATGACAGCAGCTCGAGATTACCATGCACTGGTGCTTTGGGTGCTGGCTGGCAGGTTGCTTTCCCTCCTTCAAGGACAGTTTTGTGCCTGCTGCAGGGTGAGACCAGAGCCTGTGCAGTCTGTGGGCTGGGACCTAGAAGTGTCCCTGGCTGCCACTCTGCTGTCCTGCTGCAGGAAGATGCTGCTGGCTGCAGCCTGGCCTGCTGGTCAGGATGGTCCTGGTTCCGTGGGTGACGCTTTGTGTCCCTGTGTCCAGGGAGCAATGGGAGAGCTGTCCCCTGGGCTGTTCTCACTGGAGGGTGCTGGAGGCTTCAGAGGGCTGAGAGCTCAGCTGGGGCTGGCAGGGAGTGAGCAATGCAGTCACCAGTTAAAAATAAGTTTGAGTTTGGTATTTGTGGGGGAGGATCCTCCTAAGGTGGCAGGAGCTGCTCAGAGGCGTGGCTTGGATGCCTGTGCTGGTCCCAGCACCAAATTAATCTGTTTTCAGATCACATTTCCACCAAATTCCCTGGCTGCACCGACCTGGCAGCTGTCTCATGCTGGCACAAGATGGGATTGCTGCCAGTGTTTATTCCAAGTTCTGGCAGCAGGAGTTCCCTCAGTGTGTATTTGTGTGTGAGCTGAAGCATCTCTGTAAGTGCACCAGAGCTATTGATTGTAAACTGGGCAGCAGCAGAGACTCTGCCACTGGCTTGGCTGAGCTGCTCCAGGGTTTGTCCGCCCTGGACGTTAAAACCCATCCCTCATTTCTGACCCAAACCTGCCAATAGGACTCTTGCTCTGGGTTTGGGGCCAGTGCAGGCTGTGGTGGAGGAGGTCTGGGACAGAATTAGACAGGTTTTGGGACAAGGGACTCCTGTAGAGCTGCTTGCTCCCTGTGTGGGTACCCAGAGTTAGACTCACTCTGTCAGAGGGGGCTCCACACACCCTGCAATTACTGTAAATGAAAGTCAAATGATTGTGGGAGCAACTTTGTTGTAGAGTCGAAGGTGTTAAATGGGACAAATCTTACGGGAGAGCTAATTCCTTCTATTAGGTGGGGAAAACAAATTAGCTGGGTACACAAGCCCTTTCTGACATTATTGTTACTGTAATTATCCTGTAGAGGTGCTGTTAGAAATGAGGGCATTGCATGAGAGGGGAGGAGCATTATGCAAGTGTTTAGATGTGCTCTCTGCACATCTTAGTAACTCTGCACAGTTTAGGTAACTGCTCTCTGCTGACTTAATGATATGTTGGAGTGAAAGCCAGCAGCAAGGACAAGCATGGGAGGGAGCTGGGGCTGCTGAGCTCTGCCTGGTCCGGCCTTGCCTGGACCTCCTGGAGCTGCCTGACACCTGCCACCCCAGCAGCCCCTTTTCTGTACTTCCAGCAGGGTCCTGACCATAGCACATTCCCAGACTGAGTCCCCAGTGCTCTCCCTGGTCCCAGGCCTGGTCCCCATGGATGTCTTCAGCCTCCAGAGCTGCCCTGACTTGCTTGCAAAAGGTCTTTCTGCTCCTGCCCGTGCTGGAGGCAATGCCTCGTGTGGGTACCAGAGGGACTGGTCACGTTTCCGGTGTCATGTGCTGTCCATGACGGATGGCAGAGCCAGTTTTTCTGCTCCAAAAGTGGGACTGGGGAGGAGACCACAACACTCAAATACTCAGAGCTCTGGTTGCTGCCAGCCAGGCATTGAGGAGATCACTCCTTTTTCAGCTCCAGGTAAGGCCCTTCCCTTTTTCTCTTATGCCATCCAGGGAATTTACAGACTCACCTGTGTATTTTCCAGGCTGGAGAAGCAGAGTAGGACAGCAGGGTGAATGAGAGTGCAGCAGGAGCATCCCTGGGACGGCTCATGCTCCATGTTGTCTTGGGGATGGCAGTGGGGGCCTGAGCTTTGTGGGAAGGACTTCAGAATCCTGGCTGAGATGGGAGTGGGCTCACTGAGAGCCTGTTTTACCTGGGCTGGTAAGGCCATTCAGGCTTCATCTAGAAGGGTATGAAGACACAGGTTTGCTGCCTTAGCCAGAGGTCTTCACTTCATGCCCAGTTGGGCTATGGACGATTGCAGCAGGTCCGTGGGGACCATCAGCTGGTTGCTGGGTTTTGCTGGTTTGCCTGCCTGAGCTTTAGGAAACCAGCTCATCTGGGGCAGGCAAACCTGCCTGTGCTAAATGTGAGGCAGCCAAGGCTCCAGAGGAACAGGCAAAACTAGATCTGCTGGTCTGGGACGGGATAGGGAAAAGCTGATTATTGGCAGCCATCAGGAGCCAGTGCCCACAGCAGGGGCTGCACAGGGTGCTGGGTGGCACCACCCAGACAGGAGCTTGTCAGAGCCCACCCCATCTCTTGGAAATCAGCAGGACTGGTCCCCAGGGACAGGGGTAGCAGTGCAGGGGGGATTAAAGGGGTTTAGCCCCCCACAGAGGCATTTCTTGGCATGTGTGGGGGCAGAGCTATCCTTTCCCAGCCCTGGCTGCTGGACTTTGGCCTGGTTGCCCATCTAGTGCAAAGCTTGATGTTCACCTCTGTGCTTTCCCTATCTGTACCTTGGCTTTCCTGAACTGCTCCCCTCCGGCAGTGGAGGCACAAAGCAGGGGCATCCTCATGGATTTGGGCTGGGCACACCGTGGGAGCCGTGGGGCAGCTTTGGTGAGCAGGACCTGGGCTCAGAGCGTCACCAACACCTTCTCCTACCCCCTTCCCAAGGCTGCCTTTTCTTTTGTTAATGTTTGATTACTTTTAATGATTTTAGATTAAAATGTGATTATTTTCAATTAGTAGTTGCACTTCTTAATTACGGAGATGAATTAGATTGCTGTTCATTATTAATTAGATTTTAACTTTGCACTGATTACATCTTCTATCAGTCACTTCCCACACTCCTTTCCTTCCCATCCAAACTCCTTCTCCCTCGATGCCACCCAAACCCCACTGCTTCCTGCTCCCCTGCAGCATCCTGGGGGTTTAAAAACCTGCCTGGAAAATACAAATCAGCATTATCAGCTCAGAGGCTGCAACTGGCTCCTTCAAAAGGCCCAATAATACCAACCAGATGATGTCATTTTGTGGCTAAAAACCATTAAAAGGAAGCATTAATATTCTGCCTCCCTCTATCACTGGCTGGAAGAGAAACTATTTCCTAATTACCTGCTGTGGCAGGGGAGGATCTGCTCTTCCCAGTGAGCAGAAGGGACCCGATCCCCTCACTCCTGCTGCCTTGTTTGTGTATGAGAGGGAGGGTTTGACCTGCCTAGGCCATTTCTTAGGATTTGTTTGAGCTTCCTATTTTTAAAGCAAGCTGTTTCCTTTCCTTTCTTTTCATCTGTCACCTTTCAGGCACCTAATCAATGCTTGGGAGTTTTCTTACCCTTGCTCTTGGCTTCTTCTCTGCTTTCTGCTGTCTCCATCTCCCTCTCTGCCATCACCCTGTCCCTCAGGGAAGGTTTCTTTTCTGCTGGGGATTCCTAGGAGCCCCCACACCTGCTCTTTATTGTTTCTTCCTCATTTAATCTGAAATACTTCTGTAATTTGCATCTGCTCATGGTGGGGGGTTAAGATATCTCCCTGCACATTTGCCCTGAGATTTCTCTGCCTCCATCACTCTCTACTTGCTGCTTTCCTGGGCAGAGGGGGCTGCCTGGGTGGGCACAAGGTCTGGTCCTTTTGGTTTTTGTGCAGCCCACAGGTTGTTTGATCTCCTTCCCTGCTGTTTTTGGATGGTAGAAATTACACAGGGCCTCTGTGAAAACAGAACATTCCAGGGAAGTGTTTTTATCCCTGAAATACCTTCCTGCACTCTCTGTTTGCTCCTTCAGGTCCTCTCTGTTCCATAGGTGTGACTGTCTCGTGCCCCAGAGCTCTTTGGCTTTGGTGAAATGTCGACAATCCTGAAATGTGAGTGTTTGCTGTGGGCCCAGGGTACCTGCAGGGTTTGTGTGTGCTGGATGCTGCACGCTGCCAATGAACCTTCCTCTCTGCCCTGCTGTAGGGTTTGGACGGGAAGATAAGGAGAAAGAGGAGAAGGACAAGAAAGAGGAGAAGGAAGAGAAGGAGAAGACTGAGGGAGAAAAAGAGAAGGAGAAGCAGAAGAGGAGGAAGAAGGGAGAAGATAAGGTAGGGGAATGATGGAGTTTTCTGCAGAACCATTTTCATCTGTCTGTAAAGTCAGACCCGTGGCAAACCCACACCTGTAGGAGATGGTGCTAGGCTGTCCACAGCCTAGAAATCAGTGTCCATGGCTTTTCCACTGAGAGACAACTGTCTCTTTGCTCTCAACATTCCCAGTTAGTTCCCCCTCCTTTTTCCCTCCAAATGAGATGCTGGTGGGGACAGAGATGCTGCCTGCATTGTACACACTGTGAAATCCTTGCTCTTGGCTCTGGAGGGCTCTGTGGTGCCGTGGTCACACGTGGCTCCACAGCAGCACCAGCAGTGCCAGACCTGGCTCTGGGTACCCACAGGACCAGGAGTCTCTCTGACTTGGAGCTCTGGCTCGAACAGCAGAGTGCCAGGCTTCCCAGTGATGCTTGTCCCTCTCTCTTCACCCCAGCAGGGAGATGGGGAAGAGGACAGGAGTGGCGGCAGCTCTGACTGTGACTTGGAGGAGGTAACCTCACCCCCAGCTCTGTGCTGGAGCCTGGCTCCCCCTTGCACCCCAGCCCTGGGGGCTTCGCTCCTACAAACTCCAGTGGGGATGCTACCAAATACCTGGCATGGGACCCTCAGCACTCCCCTCACATGCTGTCCTTTTTCTTTCTGCTCCTGCCCCAGGACCAAGGCATTGCCAAGGATGATGAGAAGGAAGACAAGGATTAGTCTTCCCGTGCTGGAGCAGCAGCACATGCCCTGCACACTCCGAGGAGGTGGAGATGGAAACAGCAGCTTGTGCTGGAGGGCGACCGGGCCACTCTTAGCCAAATAAAGATGTTGTGATCTCCAAAGAGAAATGCTATTTATTCACCCAGGCACACCGCCTACCCAGTGCTGTCTGTCCCTCTGCAGAAGGAAACACTCAAGGAAAGGCAATAATAGGATTTGGGGAGCTGGGAGCTGGGTGAGCAGGTTTTGTACAAGAACGTGATAGAGTCTGGAGAGAAATGCAGCGGCTCTGCCTGCCTGGCTCTGCATAGTCCCTCCAGATCCGGCATCCCAACATCCTCCCTGTGCCCTCCACGCCGTTTGTTGTGGGATGGAGCAGCGTGAGGGGGGACAGACGCCTGGTGCTGTGCTGAGCTGTTAAAACTGATTTCAAATTTATCAGAAACAAACGAAAAGCAGCTTTAGGGGGGAAAAACCCCGACAAACCTCTCTCTTTTTGCAGCACTGACCCCAGCGCAGCGGCCGTGCCTGTTCATCCCCAGCCCCGCCGCAGCCGCCGAGGGCCGGCATCGGGCGCGGCGCCAGGAAAAAAATAAGTGGGAAAAATTAGGAAAAATGAGCTGGCACCGCCATCTACCGGGAATGAGATGTCTGGCACAGGGGGACGGGTTTCATAATCGCTCGGCTGTTTTGTAAGGCTCCTGCAGCGCTACAGGGAACAGGGAGAGAGCACCGGGGACAGGGAGAGAACACCGGGTACAGGGAGAGAACATCGGGAACAGAGAGAACATCGGGAACAGGGAGAGCATCGGGAACAGGGAGAGAGCACCGGGTACAGGGAGAGCACCGGGAACAGAGAGAACACCGGGGACAGGGAGAGAACACCGGGGACAGGGAGAGAGCACCGGGAACAGGGAGAGAACACCGGGAACAGGGAGAGCATCGGGAACAGGGAGAGAACATCGGGAACAGGGAGAGAACACCGGGGACAGGGAGAGAGCACCGGGTACAGGGAGAGAACATCGGGAACAGGGAGAGCACCGGGAACAGGGAGAGAGCACCGGGTACAGGGAGAGCACCGGGAACAGAGAGAACACCGGGGACAGGGAAAACACCGGGAGCAGGGAGCGCTCCGGGGGCCCTGGATGCTGGCAGGATCCAGCCGGCAGCAGAAGGGACCTCGGAGGGGGACAGGGGACCAGCACCCTGACCCACTGCTGCTGCCAGCAGGCAGAATTAGGCCAAGCCCAGAAGTCTCATCATCAATAAAAAGTTCAATGCAAACCTGAGTATAAGCTCTCCCTGCTGTGTTGCTGCCCTGTTTTGTTCTCCTTAAGAAGTCTATTTTTATGAGTATTTTCTTGAGTAATGCAGATTTCAGGCAAACTCGAGATTAAAAGTCAACACCGCGGAGGATTTTACTTGAAACCACAGAATGTGGCTTTGGATGTTCTTTCCATGGAACTAATGCAGCCAGCTCTTGTATAAGCACAACAAACAGCAGGAAAGATGCTGAGGAATGTTGTCTTAATTATCCAGCACAAAGATTAAAGGGAAAACATGAAGATGGGAAAAACAAACAACCCCAAAGCTAAACTGGTTTTCAATAAGCTGGTTTGGCTTCAGCAGGGAAAGATTGATTTTAACTGCCTTATTGCTTCCTGAACCCTTGGGTGCATTAATGTAAAATAATCTTGTGGGGGGTTATTTTATATATTTTACTTTTCCCTCTGTGCAAGTACACAGGACTCTTGCACAAGACACAAACTACTTCCAAATAGTAGATGGAGTTGCAGAATTTTATAATCCCCTCAGGCCACACTACTACAGGATGGGAATATCTTGGAATAAATTCTGTGTTTGGACATGAAAAGGAGAGCTTTTGCTTTTCAAGATAAAGGTTGGAAAACTTTCAAGCATGGTGTGCCAGACTCTGATGTCAAGCCTGCCTGTTGATGCTGTTACATCTCAGTGGAGTGGGATTCTGCTTTTCAGCTGATGGGTATTTCATCTAAAAGCCCTGAAATTGTCCTCTGTGCCTTGTGCACCAGCTCCCCAAATGTGTGGAGCCTGCAAATGTCTGTGTGCAGCTGATCCCACAGCCATGTCCTCACACTGCCCTGGTCTCAGCATCTCCACGTGCTCAGGGCCAGCGTTGGGCACTCTCTGCCGTGCTGGGGGATGGAGAGTGCCAAGCAGGAGAAGCCTTCCTGTCTGCTGCTTGTCTTTTACAGCCCCTGCTTCAGACCACTGCACCAAGCTCTGTGCAAATACAGCATGTGCAGCCTGATCCCCGTGGCACAGGAGTAAAGAGGCAAACACACCCAGGGGCTGGCTGTGTGAACATCCACCCGTCTCCTCCGGCAGCCGAGCTTCTCCATCCCACCTTGCCCTGCACGCAGCTCTCACCTCTCTGCACCCTTGTCCTGCCTTCATAGAACTGGCCAAGTTTGCCCAAAAAGTTGAGGAGGTGAAAACCATTACAAGTTCTCTAATTCCTAATTCCTCATTGTATCTCAGCCCTGGCTTGGAGCCGGGTGATGAGAATGGGCGTAGAGCACTAACATTCGTGCCAGCCGTGGGGATTAGGGCTCTAAAAACACTTAGTGGAGGAGGCAAAATGCAGGTGGAGCATCTGGCTTTTGGGGATGCTGTGGACCTTCAGTCACAGCAGTTCAGTAGCTCTCCTGAGGGACACATCTCCCAGGATGAGCTCGATGTGCTGAGATGGGTGTTTGCTCACAGACGTGACAGCCAGGAGCTGCCCAAGCCCTGCTGGGTCTGAGGTCTGACTTCACCTCCTTTGCTCAAAGCATCTGCAAGGTTCAGCCAGGGGTTCCTCAGAGCTGCTGTCTTCAGCTGGCTGGGAGAGGAGCATGGAGCACAGAGCTGGGCCAAATGCCCATCACACCAAGCTCTGGAGGGGCGGAGTAGGAAAAGAAGAACCAACAAGAGAAACTGTCAGCCGTGGAGTTACTTAAGCAAGTGTTGTTTACACAGATTTATATAATAACTTTGGCTGGTCCTCGGGGAGCAGGAGGGGTTGTGCTGCCCTTGCTCACAGTATCTGGGGGTGCCTGCAGGGATCCTGCACAGCACGTGGCTGTCTGGGGCCTCATAGCAGCAGAAATGCCAAGAGAGTTTAGGTGTGGAGAAAAAATTGTTTCCTATACCATTTCATGCAGAGATGCCACCAAATAAAGGAATTTTTCTATAAATGCCAACAATTTCAGAACAGAAAGGTTGGGCCTTTATTTTGTGACGAGACTTTTCATCTTGCATCTAGGGGCTTTATATAATAAAGTGTCCTACTAGGGAAACAAGGCTCTCTAAGGTAGAGATCAAAAAGAAATCTTTCCTCTGTTCCCAAGTGACCTTCTTCATGGAAAATTTCAAGCTGCTTTTTCATTCCACTAAAAAATGGAAACAGTTAAAAATCCTGACTTTCCCAGAAAAGCTGATTCCTGCAGCCCTGCTTATGATCTGCTAATCTCTGCAGAGTGCTGGGCAGAGGTTTCCTATGAAACCACTCTTCTATTTTTGAGCTGAATAAGAAGAAAAGCAAAACCCAAATGGAACTGGAGTCATATGAGTGAAGGGTGTTTTGGAAGGTGAAATCCCTGCTCCTGATTCCTGCACAGCACTCAGACTTGCTCCTCACTCTGTTGCATCCTTCTACAACTTTCCAAATATCTATAAATTAAGAATATTTGCTATGTTAATTAGCAGCTAAAAGTTTTAGCAGAGCTTTATTCTCGGGATTAATTTTCATAAAAATGATACTAAGGATACATATCTTTCCCAGCACCTTCCTCTGCCCTGCAAACCTCTCTAGGATTCTGCATTTGTTCTTTCAGAAGAGAAGAGCAGGCTCTTTACTCCTCAAACCTTGCTGCAACACCTTCCTAAAACCCACAGTGGAATGGTGCCAGGCTTCTTGAGAAGGAAAACCTTCAATTTGCTCTGGCAGATCCACCAGGACAGGTTTCTGGGTGACAAATGTTCCGAGTACTAACAACTTGACCTCTTTAGAAGCCGTGACGTCTGTGTGTTATGAAAGGAGGAGCTGGCGGCAGGGCGATGACTGGCTTACCCAAACATGATTCACCTGCTGTTCAAAGTGCAGCAGAGGTGGAGGCGAGCCAGCCTGTGGAACAAAAAAGCACAGACAGAAATATTTGTCTGCTCCTCGAGCAGAAAGCTTTGCCTGGACCACCACTGCTGCGAACAGGCCAGGAGCCCACAGGCAGCTATCTATAACTGTGGTAGAGAGACAGGCCTGCTCATCCTGCCTGAAATCCAGCCCAGGGTGTGTTCAGGGCTTCATTCTGTCTGCCTGAGGGGAAGGGAACTGCAGGGAGACCCTTAGCAGCCCTCTGCATTTCTCCCCAAGACATCAAGGTTCTTCATTCTTCATGTGGTCAGACACAGCTTTTGGACGGAATTTGAGCCACTGGCTTTGCAAGAGCTCTTCTGTCCTCACCAAGAAGGACACACAGTGGTGGTGGAGATGCTGGAGCTGAAGGAATAAGGACCACGGCAGAGGATGAGGAAGTCAGACCCTGGATCTGGCCTGACAGCCCGGAGACATCCCTGCACAGCAGGCTCTGCCAACTGCAGCCTCCTCTGGCAAAGAGAAAAGGCAGCGCTGGGTGCCCGCCAGCCCTGCTGGCATCTCTGTCAGGTGGGTGGGAGCTACACAGGAAAAGTGGAAAAAGGAAGAAATGAGGGAGGCAGCACGTACTCGCTTCTTGCTGAGGCAAGGAGCCAAGGCCACTGGAGCTGGTGGGGGAGTGGGGCAGGGCAGCTGGTGAGTCCCCAGTGCAGTGATGGGCCACCACTGTGTCACCACCGGCCACATGGACACACAGCAGCCTGTGAAGGTGGCAACTTCTGTCTGACCGTGCAGTAAAGGCTCTGCTCTCCCCAACCAGGGTGATGTGACCTGCAGGTCTAGCCCGCCGGGATGCAGCTCTCCCTGGACACCAATCTTCTTGGAAGTGGTGGACCTTGCTGCAATGAAAAGTGTCCTCAGGGAGTTGGCTTGTTATGACTTTTCCTCCTTTAATCACTTTGTTATGTTATCCATGAGTTCAGGTGGTGCTGAACAAGCCCTGCTGACTTTGGGCTCGTCCTTGGGATCTCCTATAGATGGAGGATCTTCAGCTTCAACAGAAATACCAATAAAACAACTGCAAGGCATCAAGGCAAGCTTGCAGCACTCTGCACCACAGCCGATGGTCTTGTCACCCATCCTAGGGACAGCTCTGATCTGTTTTTGTGTCCTCTCCACAGGGGGATGTGGTTTGTACATGACTGCCCATGCTGTGGAAAAAGACATCTCCATCTATTTTATGTGGGACTTCCTTTCAAGACTGAGCGATAACGTTCTGCCAACCTCTTTGCCAAGATGTTTGGCTCGAGAGACTAAAATGAGCCAGATACGAATCTCCAGCTGTGATTCTCCAGTTCCCAGGAGTTCAGGCATAAGCTTACTTACATGAACAATGAGATAATGTTACTTTGCAGCTCTCTGTCCCACCAATCCATGTGAAAGTCAACTCATTACTCTAGGAATGATGCTGCCTCAGGCAAAGCCAGTATGACTCAGAAGGAAAAAGTATTAAAGTTTTATTAATTCCCCAACCCTGTTTACATCTGATCCTCTGTACTGAGTGTCAGGACCTCTCTGAGCACTCAAGCAGCAGAGTTTCAGGACTTGGGAACAATACCATGTATTTTATGATTGCTTCCTGCCCACTGTCTGGTCAGCACAGAACAGAACTCGAATCTCAAATCTCAGGGAGCACTGTGGCAATCTGCCTGCCTCTGCCAAGAGAAAACCAGGCCTGCAGCAGCTCCACTAACTGCACACAGAGACCTGACAGCAAAGTTGCAGGTAATAAAAGATGAGCTCAGGACAAAGAGTCTCCCACACCACCTGCTTCCTTTTTGCTCCACTTCCCAGGAAAGGCTTTGAACCACATGTGGAAAATGGGGAAACCCATTGGTTTAAAAACATCCTGAATCTAGAAATACTGTCACGTAAAGAAAGAAAGGAAAAAATTCCAGGAAGCTGATGTAGTTGTTGACAGGCTTGGGTCGGGGGGGGGGGAAGGGAGGATGATGCAAATAACTCCCTGCATGTTATATGCACGTACTGAGGTATAAAAATAATTCCTTGGGCCAACTCTCAAGGCTTGCAGACAGCCAGGATCCAGGTGCAGTGCTGCTGGGACACAAGTGTGGCTGCACAGGTGCTGAGGCTCTTTGCCTGAGCCTGAACACTCTGCCTGGCACTTGGACATGCCACTGTGAGGCCAGTGTGGCCCTTGCTGACAGCAACACTCGCCCTCCTCGGCTGGGATTCTGACACTTTCCTCCTTCTGCGGGTTTAGAAATGGGAGAACTTGTTTCACCTCTGTGCTGCAGGATTTTCAGGTCTGATGGTGCTGGAGGAAGCTGGTGGGTAGAGCAGGGATAGCAGTGTGGAAAAGGGGTCATGACATTCAGGGTGCATGTTCCTGTTTACAAGTGCTTGTGGTGCCTTTGAAGACACCCTAAGGAGCACGCAGGCCTCCTCTCTGAACAAAAAAAGTGACACTGGGGAAGGTGCTGCCACCTCAGAGCCACTCCTTAAACCCTAATGTGTCAAAAACAAGTGTCAGCGCTTGTAACAAATATTTATACACTAAAAATGAGCAAACACAGCTGGTGTGAAATCCCTGATCACCATGCTGGGCTGTCAGCAGTCTGGACCACATTAATGAGGCTGTGCTGGAGCCGAAGCACAAGGACGTGTGGATGGGAGCCAGAGGAGGAGCTGCAGCAACACCTGGAACTCCTCACCCTGCACTGACCCTGGGATATTTCCCACCTCTAGACTGGGAAAGAAAAATAAATCCCATTGTCCTTTGCAAATAGTTTCTGCACACAGTGTGATCTGTCCTCTGTTATGCAAGATGTGAAGTTCTCATCTGGCCAGAAGAATGGTTAGCATTAAGCATTTAAAGCTTTTTTTTTTTTTTTTTTTTTCCTTTTGCAGCTATGTACTGAGTCAGCACAAACAGGGCAGTGACAAGAGAAAGCATTCGGAATGCTGAACCAGCTCAGCTCTGGATGGATTGAAGAAAACAAAATGTTCTTGCACACTGGTGCTAATGAAGCCTGGTTTGCGATGGCCTCGTGTGTCGTGCTTGATTGATTTTAAACTGTATTATGCAAAGCAGCAGCACGTCTGCTCTGCTTGTGAGGCGCTGGAGAGCCCACACATGGCTGTGGAGTGAATCAGGAGGTGAGGGAAAGAACGAGGCAGGTCCCGGGTGAACAGCCCGATGTCTCCCAGGGGAACTGGCTGGGGTGATGAAAGATGCTGTACTCCTCACCTGACAGCAGCTGACAAAGGGCTGCTGCTCCCAGGCTGAGCCACACAAACAGCTAATTGTGCACTTTGCTGCAACACTGGCTGTGGTAGCTAAAATCACCCTCATTTCATGGCTCATGAGCCAGGAACGTGCCCTTCTTGAGGGGTAAACTGAAGGCAAAACTGGTGAGGCCTCCCTGGTGGCAATTATTTTTTTAGTCAATAGCCAGGTTTTGGTGGAAAAACGAGCCATGGTGAGAACTAAACCATGAAAGGGGAGTGTCTGGTGTGAATGAGTTTTGTCCACCTGAGAAACGCCCATGTGAGAGCTGCTGGGGGAAGGGATGTGCGAGGTCCTCTGAGGCAGGGGGGTGGGAGGGGGGAACTAAAGAATGACCCTGCAGATGGGGACATGGAAAATTCCTCTGCTGGGCAGAGTCCCAGACAGACTCCAATGCTTCCAGGGTGACCACTGTCCTTAATGCTATGCTCAGCTTTTCAGGGCAATGTTACCAAATGTCACCTGATATTTCTCCAGTTTAGAGGGATCTCTTAAAAAGATAACGGAGAAAGCAATAAAGTCTATCAAGCCCACATAAAATGCTTGGTTGTTGAGCTTTTAAAACCACTCATGAGCTCTTTAATATAATTGCAATAGATTTGGAAACAAAACCTGCTCCACAGCCCAAACCTCCATCAGCCATTCCCTCAGTGGGGCATGGGTTTCACTGGCACTGAGGTCCTGCTGGTGATCTCTCTCCCTGAGCAGCCCTGCCAGTGCGTGCATGGGTTTGGATTGTTTTTGGGGACACACAAATGAGCCCTTGGGGAATGTGCATCATCCTTATATAAATTCTGATCTACTAAGCTCCAGAGCTGCCAGATTTCAGTTGTTTTTCTCGGCACCTGCTGTGCAAGAGCTGCTGACTTTTTGCTGGATGGCTGTGTGCTGAGGGGATGCATCTCCCTCGTGAAACCGAGCCCATCCTGGGGGTCTGTGAGTGGGAAGGGGATTGTCCACATACAAGGTCTGAATTTATTCAGTTCTGGGCAAATAGAGCATCTGAGGGGGGTGCAGTTTCCCGTGTACTTTGGAGAGTGCCCCTTTGCCCCCAAACACGATGAGTTTCCATGGAGGGTAATGCAAAGAGGCATCTGGGGCAACCCAGCCTCACCAGCCTGCCCTGCTCCGGAGCACCACAGCCAGCACTCGACTCGCATTCTGGAGAGCCTCAGACAGCTAAGGCACCCCAGGTATCCTGTGCCACCCTCTCTGGAGCATCCCACCCTTCTGTCCATCACAGAGCACATTGTGTCCCCCAGGCCTTGTGCCCCGGCCCTGCTCCACAGCACCCCGGATACCCCAAGCAGCCCGCACCGTGGGTGGCTCCAAATTATCCTGGTCCCACTCTGGGGCACCCTGAAACACCCCTAGCATTCTGCACCTTGGTCCTGCTTCAGGGAGCTCCAGGCCCCCTGGCACCCCGTGCCCATGTGCTGCAGAGCTCTCCTCCGCCCGGCGCACGGCTTCAGAGCCGGTGTCCGCCTCGTACCCCGCACCCCGGCTGCGCCGGAGCCCCCCAACATCCCCGGCTGCGGGAGGATCGGCAGCGGAGGCCCCCAGCACTCCTGCATCCCAGCTTGGGGGCCGGCACCCCCTGCACACCGCCCCCCATCCCCGCACACCGCCCCCCATCCCCGCACACCGATCCCCGATCCCCGCACACCGATCCCCGATCCCCGCACTCGCATCCCCGCACACCGACCCCCGATCCCCGCTCACGGATCCCCGCACACGGATCCCCGATCCCCGCACACCGCCCCTCATCCCCGCACACGGATCCCCGCACACCGATCCCCGATCCCCGCACACGGATCCCCGCACACCGATCCCCGATCCCCGCACACCGCCCCCCATCCCCGCACACTGATCCCCGCACACCGATCCCCGATCCCCGCACACGGATCCCCGCACACGGATCCCCGCACACGGATCCCCGCACACGGATCCCCGATCCCCGCACACGGATCCCCGATCCCCGCACACCGATCCCCGCACACCGATCCCACACATCGGTCCCCGCACACGGATCCCCTATCCCCCCACACCACCCCCCGTTCCCGCGGGCTCCGTTACGAAACGCGGCCGGGGCGGGGCGGCGCGGGCGGCGGCGGCCAATGGCGGCTGGGGCACCCCCGCCACCGGCCCTGCCCGGGGTCCCTCCGGCGGGCCGGGCCGGGCCGGGCCCGCAGCCGCAGCCTCCGCCGGGCCGGGAGCGGCGCGGGGCAATGCGCGGGGCAAGGCGCGGACACCGCCGGCCCTAGGGACGGCTCCCCCGAGTGTCGCCATGAGCGGCCCCTCCAGCCCGAGCTCCCCGGGCCCCGGGGAGAGCCCTTCCGGGCAGCCCCTCGGGTTGGACCTGCTGCGCTGCCCCTGCTGCCGCCTGCTCCTCTGGGAGCCGGTGACCGCGTCCTGCGGTCACTCCTTCTGCAAGCCGTGCCTCGGCGGGGCCGGGCCGTCCCGCTGCCCGCTGTGCCAGGAGCGGCTGGAGCTGCTGGGCGTCGGGGCGGTGAGGTGCAGCGTGGTGCTGTGCGGGATCGTGGAGCGATGCGTGCCGCGGGAGCGGCGGCTGGCCGGGCTGGCGGAGCGCGTCCGGGAGCGCCTCGCCCGCGGGGACGCGCGGGAGGCGCTGAGGATGGCGCAGAGAGGGGTCGAGCTGGGTAAGGACCACCGGGCTCGGGGGCTGGGGGTGCGGGTGGTGCTGCGGGGGGCGAGGGGCCAGCCCAGCAGCCCGAGAGACGGGGATGCACGGGATGCCGGGCTGTTGCAGCAGGTGAGTACCGATGTGGGTGCCAATGTAGGTCACCGTGTCCCCGCAGATCAGGGCGCTCCAAGCCTGCACGGTCCGGAGATGGAAAACGTGAGAAGCTGGAAGTGTCGTAAGGCAGGGCTGGTGGGGATGGGGATGGCGATGGGAAGGGGGAAGGCAGCTGCTGGGCATTTCTGCCACATCCGTGGAGATCCCGAGGTGCTGGGAGCTGCCCGGCAAACCGCGCTGCTCATCCCCTGCCCGGGGCGCGCCGCCTGTGTCCCATCGGCCACGTGCTGGTACAGGAGAGGACAGGGCAGCGGACAGTCAGTCCCATCTGGCAGCCCGGCAGCGTTTCAGGGTCGGAGGAAGAGCTCTGCCCAGGGGGCGGCTGTTATGTAAAGTGGTTGGGACTTGTCCAGTCGGGGATGGACACGTCCTCTCCCCCAGGGCCAGAGCCTGGCGAGGACACAGCCTTGGCCGAGCTCCTGTGCCAGCCCCACCGTGCGGGTCAGCGCCCGGCCCGGCTCCTTCTGCAGCCGGCTCTGGCCAGACATTTCCCTGCAGGGCCAGGATCGGGCCAGGATCGGGGGGGTAGGGTTTGATCTGCTTTAATGTGTGGCTGTAAGTGGATTTCTTGGAAAGTAATACTTAAATAAAAGGGGTTATACAATGCGTCTGGAGCAGGGGGCTGGGGAGACGGAGGGAGAATTTCCTTTCTCCGCGGCGTTTCTATGACAGCACTGAGCTCTCCTCCCGCAGCGCAGGCTCTTATTCATCGCCTGCTGCGAGGCAAGTGCCAGAGGTTCAGGGTAAGCCTGGAAACGAAGGGCTGAGCGAACCGGTCCATCCTGGTGTTGGCAGCAGAAAACAGGTCCTTTTATGCAACCTCCAGAGGCGTCCGTCTCTCCTTGCACACCCTTCTTCAGAGTAAAGGCACATGCACACTTCTCTAGTACTCATTTGCCAGGCTTTTGCCTGATTGGGGTGTACAATTACACATTTCTTTAAAAACCCTTTGTAAGTATAAAGAGGAAACATTGCAGACTGTGTCCTCACTCTTCCCTGCACGTTCTGTTCCCCGAAAGACAGGAAAGTCTGGCTGAGGGCAACAAGGAAATTGCAGTCACAGCCTCAGCTCCAGTGAATCTGTGCTTGCTGGGGCTGCCAGGCTCAGCCACGTGGGTGGTGCTTTCAGGATGTGTTTTCCAACTCCTGCAGCCAGCTTTCAGCTGCACAATTTTTTACGGGCTGCCTTTCACTTTGAAACGGAGCCACTGATAAATGTTTGACCCATGGGGATGTTTTATTTGTGCTTCAGAGTGGTGTGATAGGCCAGTTTGCAGTGCCCAGCTCAGCCTCCACTGTAGAGCAGCTCACTTTGCTTGGGTGGAAAGAAACTGTAAATTTTTTATCTTCATTCTTTCTGAGTGAACAACAGAAAAATGTGCTGTAATGCGTAGCACAGGAGGCCCTCTGACATGCCTGGAGCCTGGAGGCTGGCGAGTCTCAGGCTGCCAGCTGGCTGATGGCCCTGGTGTGTAATGATATCATAGATAAAAAATAGCTGCAGCAGCAGGGAAGTGCAGAATTCATTGCTCTGTTTTACACATCTGGGGTGGGTTTTTTTTTTTTGCCAAATCAGTTGCTTTATTGCTGGGCTGTGCGAATGTTTGAGTGGGTTTGCCTACATGGAAAATAAGACTCTAGACTTTGTACCTATTTGTACATCCCTACTCGTTGTAAGAGCTGGGATATTTAATCTCTGGATGGGTGACTGTGGGACGGGACAGCAAGTTGCCATGCTTCCCGACTTCAGCTCTAATATTGGCTGATATTATAAAGGGGAACAAACTCCCAGGGACCAGGTGTTGATCTGCTGCACAGCTCAGCATGGCCAGTGCAGCTTTTGGTGCAGGAGTGGCCATGCTGAGGGGTGCAGCAGAGCAACACCTGGTCCCTGGGAGTTTGTTCTCCTTTATAATACCAGCTCTGGTGCAGGACTGGCTGTGCCTGGCGGTGCTGCCCTCTGGGTTAGGGTGACACCAGGCAGGGAGCAAAGTCTTGCTGTGCTCTGTGCTGGGCACAGGGACGAGGAGGCCATAGCCATGGCAGAGTTTCCTCCTGTGTGATAAGAAGTGGTGGGTGCCTGGGCAGGGTGAAAGCAGAGGCAGGCAGGGAAATGGGCAGATGCTCCCTGCACCTGGTTGTCATGGAGCTGCCGGTCCTGACCTGCAGGTTGCTGGCAGAGCTGCATCAGCACCGTGTTTGAACCGGGGCAGGAGGAAATGCTGCTGGGTTTGGAAGTGCAGGAGAGACATCATCAACAGTGATGTTTCCTGATGACTGCTGATCAGCTGCCAGCCAGGCCCATGGACCCAGCTTGCCCCTGACAGAGCTCCTGGCCCTTCAGCAAGGTGACATTGCCCACACCACATTTGCCACAGTAAATGCAGCAGCAGTGTCTGCAAATGGTGCCTTAATTTATGATACAAGGCTGGCCTCAATGCCAGTATCCTGCAGGGTCAGCACATGTAACCTGTGCTGGATCTACCATCATCCCACAGGGAGCTGGGATCCAATGGGAGGACCTGCATGACACTGGAGGCCTCCCCAAATGGACCAGGGAGCAACAAGTCCCCAACCCTCAGCAGCTTTGAGCTGATGCTCAGAGCTGGGAGGATGCAGGGCTAGATGCACAGACCTGTTATCTGAGCTGGAACACCAGCACTGCACTAGATGTAGGTCACCTCCATGAGCTGTGATATAATGGGGTGGATCTGGGCACCTCTGTATTTCAAACCTACAAACATTACCACACCTGGTTACTCCACTAGTGTGGGCTCTTCCTGATAGGAAGAAAGGTCTTTATGTGGTTTTCCAAGGCAGGAAAGAAGAGGATCTCACTGCCAATTTTTTAGGAAAAGGCAGGAGCATGAAATGCTTGGTGTCATGATTAGCAATGTCTGTGGGACCTGTGCCCCCCCAGCACCCTGATGTCCCATCAGTGACATGTTGCTGACAAGGAGCTGGATCCTCAGTTCTCTTCCTCAGTTTTGGGAAATCTCAGCCTTTTTTTCATACTTGGAAACCCCAAGTCATGTGGTGCAGGCAGATTCTTGCCTTGGTTTCTCATCTGCCCCAGGAGAGCAGTGACAGCCAGGTGGGTCTGGGAATTCAGGTATCCAGCACTGCAGTCCTGTTTGGTAACGTGTTATTGTGACTCTGCTGGGTGAGTCACTCCACAGAGCCTGCTGTGGCCACAGCCCTGTAAGGACTACGTGTATGGTAGAGCCTTTCTGCTGCATCCCAAAGAGATGGATGAAAGCCCAGATCCCAGCATGGCTGAGCCCTGAGGCAGTGGTGGAACCTCTTGGCTGAGGGTGTTTAGGGAAGATGGGTGAAAAAAAACAAAAGGAAAGAGCCTCAAACAATTTTAAACTGGGTATTTAGGGGAAATAACTTACTTGCAGAGGCTTACAAAGCCAGTGTGTCCTGATGAAGAGCACTGAAGGACCAGGCTGTGCTCAGTGTGAGGCAGTGGCACAGGGACTGTCCCACTGTGGTGGCCTCTCCCCAGCCTCATCCAGCCCCACTGTCTCACCAGGGCTCATCTCAGGGGTGACCACATTTCTCTTTCCAGCCCTGGACTCCAGCTCCCTGCGGCTGTGCCGGGCAGAGGCCTTGCTGGCCCTGGGGCAGTATCCACAGGCACTGGAGGACCTGGATGCCGTGTGCAGGGCTGAGCCTGGAGAGCACGAGGTGAGTGAAGGCCACATCGACTGGAGCCAAATCTTACTGCACAGGAGCAATTTCCCCCTCTCCTCGAGTCTCCATCCTGCTCAGAATTGCACTTGACAGACCCATCGTGTTGCTAATCAAAGTGGCAGGTGCTGTGTTGCTCTCACAGGAGAATTGTGGCACCATGTCCATCTTTCACTCCTTCTTCAACTCTCCCTAGGCTTGGCTTTTGCAATTGCTGCACTTTGGAGGGTCCTGGCTTTTTTAGGCAGATCTAATCAGGGGAGCAGTGACATGTCCGGGTGCTTTGGCTTGGGATGGGAGCTGGCAGGAGGCAAAGGGACATTCCCTTGGGGCTGGCAGAGGAGCTGAAGGGGCACACGCTCAGCTGGTCACTGTCTCATAGTCACCACATGTTTATTCTGCTCTGCAGGCCTTCTTCAGGAAAGGGAAGGTGCTCCTGGAGATGGGGCAGAGAGCCGAAGCCCTGCTGGCGTGGGAACACTGCCTGACGCTCAGTCCCCATTTCCAGCCAGTTCGGAGGGAGATGGAGAAGGTGGGTGGGCTCTGCCATGTTCCTGTGCTCTCATCACACAGGGGGATGTCCCTGTCCTCTGAAGGACTCAACAGAGTCCTCAGCCAGCACAGACACCTCCTGGGCAGAAGGATGCTTTGGGGAAAAAGAGGGAGCTTGGCAGCCCTCTCACCTCCTTGCTTTTTGCTCCTAGCATCCCTTAATGCCTGCTTTGTCCTTGCAGATTGTCATGGAAGCCGATGCTCCTCAGCCATGCACGGCTGCACAGCTGGGTGAGGCTCACCTGAGCTCAGCTGGTTCCCAGGTTGATGGAGGGAGCCCAGTGCTCCCATCTTCCACACAAGCTCAGGTAAGAGCCTGCAATATCTGAGTCTGCAAGGAGGTTTAATGTCCCTCTGGGACCTGCCTGTTGGGAATGGAGGTGTGATAAGGGAAGGTTGTGCAGGACATGCAGCCATGCTTACCTGGTTGTGTGCTGGGATGAAAATCTGCAGGTACCATCAGGGCTGATGCTGTGGGGACTAGGGAAACAGAGGAGACTTTCTCCTTCTGTTCATCTCACTACATTCAGGGGGGAAAAAAAATCTTAAACTTTTTTTTCATCTAAAAACCACATTTGAGAATAGTTCAGACTATTAGCAGCTGATAAGGGAAGCTTGTATTTTCTTCTTTGCCTTCTATAAACAAACTTAAAAGGTTTGGAGAGAAGAGGGAATTCAGAAGATGGGCTCAGATACACCTAAAGATCAGTTGGTATGTCTGGCCAGAGTGAACCCATGTTTTAACATGTGATGGGCAGCAATGTCTGAAGGCCATGCTCTTGCTGTCCTGCAGATGCCAGCTGTTAATGTACACGGGGAAACCTCCCGGTGCCATCGGGCTTGGTGGCACAGACAGGACTGTGCATTCAGAGGGAGAAGAGGGTTTGGGCTCAATTTCATCTTGTTGTGCCTAGGATCAGGAGGGAGAGCTGGCAGATGGCCGAGGGGATGTTGGGTCTGAGCACAGCCAGGGCACAGCCACCCTTTCCCAGCCGGGACAACGGCAAGAACCGGAGACTTCGGCAGAGAGTCAGGGCCGGTGGTTGTTGGGTGAGTGTCATCAAAGGTACCACAAATGTTTTCAACAAGGTTGTGTCATGCAAAATACTTGTTTGAAATCCATTTTGGCCACTGAAAACTTGGTGTTTGCACAGTGTCCAGCTCAACAAACAAATATCCCAGGGGCTCGTGATGGGGCAGCTCTGGCCAGGACATTTGCTGCTTCTCATACACGTGGGGAGGATCCACCTGATCTTCCTGTGTTGAGCTGGTGAACTTACACCAAACCTTTGGCTCCAGCTTGGTGACAAGTTCTTGCTGAAGCCAGTCATCACTTGCTCCCCGTGTGGAGTCAGGGAGAGGCTTTCTTTGGTTGCCATGGGTTTAGGTGGGTTTTGGTTTAGATTAAATTTCCATGTGGGGGACACGACATGCCATGAGCTGGGGAAGCAGCACCCCCGTCAGCATTAACTTGCCATCCAGCCAGGTGGCTGCCACATACCTGGGTTTGCATAAAGCAGTGATGGCTCATGGCAGGTCTCCAGAGACTTCCATCCTGGAGCTTTTGGGCCACTTTGCTGCCCAGTGCCTCAGATTCCCTGTCTGTAAAAGGAGGAGGCACCACCTTCCTCTGCCAAGCATCATGAGACCCACTGACTCACCAGCTATGGATGAACATGGATGGATTAATAGAGGGGTTTATGTTGCATTTCTTAGTGGTTTTGTTTTTCTTTGACACTGAAAGCACTTTGTGGGGCAGTTGTGTCTCAGAACGAGGTCAGAAAGCAAAGATAAATTTTCTATGTTAAAATTGGGGTTGTCTTCTCTTCTGCCACTATAGATAAAGAGGAAGAAACAACAGCAGCAAAGTGTACCCAGCCATGCCTCAGGGAGTCACTGAGCATATCTGACTTGGAGTGCTCCCTCTGCATACGGTGAGTTCTCCAACAGGATAGCTTTTAGGATGAAGAATTAGAACCTGCTGGGTTTTCTTCAGTGATGTGTGTCTTTCTACACATCTTAACAGCAAGCTCAGTCCTGAGTACTGCTGAGATGTAGGTTTTGGTAGAGATAAGAGGGAAAGGCAGGGGCATGGAGTTCCCTGCCAGGCTGCAGGAGCTCAGATCACCCTGTCTCAGGGTGCAGCATCACTGGGGCTGTCCCCAGGGACACAGCTGTGGAGGTGGGGATGTTCAGTGGGGGTCAAAGACCAAAAGCAGTGGTTGCCCTTTGTACCTGCAGGCTGGGGCAGGAAGGTGCAGGAAGGATGGCTCAGGGAAATTCCCTCCATGAAGGGGATATTGCAGACCTAGAGGGGAGCATTTCTGAGCTCTTTTCCTGGTGCAGGTGGAGAAGGGAATGGGGTAGAGTCTGTATTTGTCTGCCAGCTCAGGGATGGGGAGGGGCTGGTGTTGCAGTGCCACAGGGCATGCTGAAACAGGGCTGTTATTCCTGGTGTGTCCCAGGACGTGGAGCAGTTGTGCAAGTGGCTGCTGGCAGAGAGCTGGGTGGGTGTTGCGCTGCCAGATGTGTAAGTCACTCAAGGTCCTGCACAGCAGCTTTTTCCAGGTCTGTGCATGGGGGAGAGAGATTGAGGCTGCATCTGATCTGAATTATGTGAATTTGGGTCTCTTCTGAAAGAAGAAAACTGTGTTTAGGAGGAGTCAGGGCTTTCTTGAGACCTTAATTTCATTTCTGATCCTGGAGCTACCTGTGAGCAATTTGAGTGCTTGCTGCTGGCTATGCTCCTGGAGCAGGGGAAAAGGAAACATTTTCCTTTGGATTACACATCACTGGGGGTGTCTGGGGAACCACAGCCCTGGCAGGACCAAGGGGTGCCATGTGTGTACAGATGGGATCTGCTGAGATTCCATGGAGACCCTGCAGAGAGGGGGAGCAGAGCTCAGGCCTGGAACAGTTCTCATCTCATTATGCAAGCCCAGCAGTCTGAGCCCAGACTTTCTAATTAAAGGGCTAATTAAAGTCTCTCTCTGGCAGACTTATCTGTGCTCCTTTCCCTTTGTTGCTCTCTGCAATCCATTGACTCTGATCATCCTTTGCAGGATGTTTTTCGAGCCGGTGACGACGCCCTGTGGTCACACCTTCTGCAAAGAGTGCCTCGAACGCTGCCTGGACCACCGGCCCAACTGCCCCCTCTGCAAACAGAGCCTGAGAGAGGTGAGGGCACGAGTCCCACGGGATGGAGCCCAGGGGAGAGCTGGGAAGCAGCTCCAGCTGCTGGCTGCCTGCCCAGGGCTGGGGTGGGAAGGTGCAATGCTCTTACATTAGCAGCTCCCTGGCACGGCGATGTCAGCTCCACTCACATGGGAATGACCAGACAGTTGATAATTAAGACCAAGAGATTCATTTCCACAAGATGCCACAGTGATTTAGTGAGATTGTAAACAGGAGAAGAGAGAGAGAGAGAGAGAGAAGCAAATGCTAATTGCTTTAAAAAATGGAAATGGATGGAAAACCTGCTAGCCTGGAGATTTGATTTAATCTTTAATGAAAAGGGATTCAGATGAGACCATCAGGGAAATTAGGTTGTCATACAAGGACTGCATCACTGTCAGAGACAGGACGCTGTGTTGGACGGGCCCTGGCTCTGAGCTGTGTCTGGAGGTCTCGGTGGAGCTGACATCCCATCCTGCTCGATGGCTCAACATCCCCCAATAGATTTTATCCTTGACTTCCTCTGGTCTAAAATTGCCTTCAGTTCCAATAAAAGTGAGTGTGATTCAGAGTCCAGCAGGGATCCAGGGCTTCCTCCCTGCTCTTCTCCAACCTATTTTTGTGTCTAATTCCTTTCAGTACCTGAAGGCTGGGAGGTACAGCCCCACGGTGCTGCTGCAGGACATCATGCTGGCCACCTTCCCCACACAGCTGGCTGAGCGCCGGGAGCTGCACCGGGCAGAGATGGCAGAGCTCTCCAAGTAAGCAGGGACTGCTCCTGTGTGTGTGTGTGTGCGCACATGGGGATTGGGAGGCACTCTGGGAGGGCTGTCCACACCCCATACCATTGCTCCGGTTTAGTTCTGCTCAAATGATGTCTGTCCCACCTCCAGGACCATATTGCAGCAGTGCTGGGTGGGTGTGGAATGCCCTATGGGGCACTTGGGGGTGGATTGAGGGACAATCTTTGCAAGGAGGTTTTGTGGGCAGGATCTGTCTTTGGTCTCTTGGTGAGCCAAGTGGAACTTTAGTGTTGCTCTGCACTGGACATCACTTCTTGTGGTGAAGAACACCCCTGGTTTGGGGGATGCAGAGCCATTGGGATGGGATTTGCTTGGAGAGGCATCACAGTGGTTTCTCCTTCTGTCCCTCAGCCTGACCAAGAACATCCCCATCTTTGTGTGCACAATGTCCTTCCCTGGCATCCCCTGCCCTCTGCACATCTTCGAGCCTCGGTACCGCCTGATGATCCGGCGGTGCCAGGAGAGCGGCACCAGGAGGTTTGGCATGTGCATATTTGAGAATGGGAAAAGGTGAGCTCCTGGGCTCCTGCCCCAGCTGATTTGCCCCTCTCTGCCTCAGCCTCAAATATCTAAAATATTGAGTAAGTCAGAGAGATTTCCTGTCAGTGCCATCTCACAGATGAAATCAGCAGGGAGGTGGTGCATTCCCCACACTGCAGAGTGAAATGGGATCAAGGAATGAGGCCAGCACTGGAGCTGCACAGAGCCAGTGGTGGCTGTTAAATACAACATTCTTGAACAGCTTCTGACTCAGGATGTCTCTGAGCTCCATGGTTCTCTGGCTGTGACCTCCAGCTCCTCTTAATGAGCACCACAGGGAGACCTGATTGAATCTCTGAATTTGCCCCTGCCCAGACATCTTGTTCCTGGGCCTTTTCCTGCTTTGGAGATGGTACCTTTAGGAGAAGCAGCTCTCTTGCCACCCATTACCCCAGCTCAGCCCCTGTTTTCTGTGTCCCTGCAGCTTTGCTGACTATGGCTGCATGCTGGAGATCCGTCAGGTGGAGCTGCTGGCGGACGGGCGCTCCTTGGTGGACACCATCGGCCGGCAGCGGTTCCGGGTGCTGAGCCGCGGGCACAGGGACGGCTACCACACCGCTGACATCGAGTACCTGGAGGACAGGAAGGTGAGGGCAGGGCTGGGCAAAATCCTGGGCTGCAGTGGGACAGATCCTCCCCACGGACACCTGTGTCCCTCTTGCCTCCGTTCAGGTGTCCGGGGAGGAGCTGCAGGAGCTGCAGTGCCTGCATGAGAGCACCTATCGCCTGGCCCAGCGGTTCTGTGAGCACGGAGACCTCACCTCCAGGCACATTCTGATGCAGCATGGACCGCTGCCAGAGAAGGAAGAGGACATCCAGGTAATGCCCAGAGGGAAGGGATGCACCAAACAGAGTACCAAGAGAGCCTCTGAAGCAGTGCTGTTCTGCACTAACCACCCTGCTTCCCTACTCAGCTTCTCCCCAGAATGAACAAAACAAATCCAGTTTTTCACCCCTGTTACAGCATCTCATGCAGAGAGTTGGTAGGGCTTGTCTTGTAAAGCTGCGTGATGTTTCTTTGTGGTTTTAAACTGGAAACTGAGCACTGAGTTCTAAAATCTTTCACAGGGTCTTTTTCTAAATGAGAACTCAGAAACTGAACTCTGTGTTTGAAAACACTTTGGGAAAAAGAAACCAAACAAATTGGCAAAGAGGCAAGCTCTGCCCCTGCAGCTTGTTGAGTCTGCAGTCTCCTTTCTCACTGTGATCCTTTGAGACAGCCATAGCTGGGCAGAGGTGAAGAGCTAAGAGGACAGGATTCAATTTGCTTATTATACTGCTCTGACAAATTCAGATTCTGTAGGAGAAAAAAAATCCCAAAATCTAATTTTCACTCCTTTAAGAAAGTGTTTCCTGTCTGGATCATTACAAATATACTCTTGCTGACTTGTCCCAGGCTCAGGCTGTCCTGGCCAGCAGTCATGTTAATGATGTGCTCAGGAGTTACAAAACACTCAGCCTCCTTCAGCTGAACTGAGTTTTTCCTTCTTAGTTTGCCTCAGGTTATAAAACAGCCACTTTACAAAAGCAGTGCCCAACAGCTGTGCCCTCCTGGCCTGCACCTCACCTCTTCAAATGATGGCCAGTGTTCCAAAAACATTGGCCATGCAGGATTTGGCCTGTCTTTACAAAAAGCACCGGCTTAAACAAGGAAATGCGCGAGATATTTCATTGTCTCTTTAGTATAGACTTTTTACCAGCTACATCTGTGTCTGGAGGCTCCCTGGGGAATGCTTGCCTGGAAATTAAATTAGTTTGTCCAGCAGTTTTGAGCTTGGATGACGAAAGGGCTGTTCAGATGAGTACCTTGGCCAAGGCTGGCGGTGCTGTCCTGACAGGAATTTCCCATCGGCGATGCTGCCTGCAGGCCACCCCTGCCCTGACGTGGGGGTCTCTCCCTCTCTCCTCTCCAGGCTTCAGCAGACGGCCCGACGTGGTGCTGGTGGCTCATCTCCATCCTGCCCCTGGACCCGTCCTACCAGCTGAACCTGTTCTCCTGCACATCGCTGCGCGCCCGCCTGTCGCAGCTGCAGCACATCCTCACGGCCCTGCTGCAGCAGCCCCCTCCCCGCCACCTCCTGCCCGAGCGCAGCCCCCGGGGCCGCGTCTGAGCCCGCCCTGCCCTCCCTCGGGCTCGCCTCCACCCTCGGCTTTCTCTGTGTGTTGCTACCACGGTTTGTGTGTAGTTTGAGCCGCCCCAAGCCCCAGAAACGTGACCTCAGCGATGAGCTGGGCGCGCTGTGCCCGGCTGTGCCGTCCGTGCCACCTCCGCGAGCTGCCTGGTGCCACTGCTGTGCCACCAAAGGGGACAGTGGCACGCAGAGCTGGCTTGTGTCTCCAGAGCCAAAATCGCTTGCGGAGTGGCTTCTGTGCTGAGGAGGGTTCTCTTTAGGGAGAGGACTGAGTGCAGGGATTGCTTCCGTTTTGGTTCTTCCACTTTGAAGGATAATTTAGTAGATAATTTGGTAGATGATCCTGATTCATGCAGGAAATTTAGAAGCTGGGGAGAGGTGGCACTGGGGAAGCAGAGAAATTCCAGTGGTGTCCCCCAGCCTTGGGAGCTGACTGTTCTGCCACTGCTTACAGCTTTGACTTAGTTTTGTGTTTGAACAAGAGGAAAGGTTAAATTAAACAATCTGAAACTCCTGGTCTTGCTCCTAACCACCTCCATGGCCACGTGGTGAGGAGATGGTTCTCTTTGAATGCTCTCAGGTCCAGACATCCCCTGGACACTGCCACCAGTCACTCCCCTCACTGCAAGCTCCAGTGCTCTGAGGGGACGTGGGAGAGGGGATTTCGTCAGCTTTGGTGCTTTTCCCCCTACTGTTGCTGACCCTGCCTGGGTTCAGATTAAAGGGTCGGATCTGGGGGCTGGGAGGAGCTGACAGCACAGGGAAGTTTAATCTGGAAGTTTTGTTGTGTGACTTTCTGCTCCTTGACTAATGTAATTTCCCCCTGTTGTGTGTTTCTTGTGGACTTTCTGCCTTCTCAGGAGAAATCAGGATCTCAGCTGAGGCTGGGCCCTTGCACTTGGGACCCAGAATAGTTCAGGATCCCCAAAAAAGCACAGTGAAGTCAAAGGGATGCAGGGGGAGCCAGTGCTTGTCTCTAGACACAGGGCAAAGACTCTCTGGAAAGACCAGGCCTCCATGGAAATCCTGAAGATTTGGGGTTTTTGTCTTTCATCCATAATTTCAGTGGCTTTGGGTTCAATTCTAGGAGTGACATCCACTTAGTTATTGGATTAACATTGCTTCTGGAATTTTATCCCTGCATTTCCCAAAGGCACCACACCCCCTCAGAGAGCTGTTGGATGTGTGTGGGGGAGATAAAATCAGGGCAGTGATCCTTACTGCAGGTATTGCTGGGCTGAGCCTGGGGTGGGAGACTGGGGATAGCTCCAGAGAGGTCCCTGCTCAGGGCCACCACCTTTCCCTGTCCTTGTGTCTCCAGGAGTGAGAAGTCCCTGTCCCTCCTGTCCATCAAAGTGCCTCCCTGGAGCGACAGTCAGGAACTGAGGGCTTGCTCCCCAGGAACCTCTGTGAGCACAGGGCAGCTCAGAGCTGGATTTGCTGCTTGACCTTTGAGCTGTGGTGCTGGCCCAGGAGCACCACAACTCCCAAGGAGCCACATCCCTGGGATGTCACACTGGCATGGGCTGGGGTAGGTGATGAAGGGATGCTTTGCAGTCCCAGGGCAGGATGACACTAAAGTTCAGGAAGTGCCTTTCTTTTCCCCAGGGCCAGTGTGGGCTCACCCAGTGACATCCCCACCCCAGGCCACTCACCTACCTCCTGAGCTGCCATTTCCTCAGGGTTGAGAGGTCCCTGTGGGTCCCTCCAGTAAGGGGTTGGCATGGGGGGCGTGCAGGGAGAAGTGTGGCTCTGCACCCTGTCACACTGGGGAGGAGCCAGGGACCAGAGCCACCTCAGCCCAGCTGCTTTGGGAAGGGATCTGTGCAAATCGCTCCAGTTTGCTTGGAGCACCTTTGTGGTTTTTATTACTATCTTTGCTCTTGGAATTACATTTTCTTTCAGGTCATTGAAATAAAGACCTTTGTTGTTGTTGTTCTCTTGCTGGTGTTTTAACTTTTATCTGCTCATTAATAAAAGTGCTTGGGCATTCCCAGGGAGATTTGGGGACATGTGGAGAGGTGACACCCTGATCTTCAGACAGCAAGCTAGGCACAGTGATCACAGTCCAGCAGGTGCAGATGGCAACAAGGGGAAGAAAAAAAGTGGTTTTGCTTGCAGAATGTGTGTGGAACAAGACAGGAGGAATGAGCTCCTGCCTGTCATTGCAGCTAAAGGCTGTGGGCAAGGATGGGATGGGAGATCAGTCCAGTAGAGATGCTGACCAGTGTGGGATGACCCTGGAGGCAATGTCCCCAAATGCTGTGGCCAGCATCTGTCCCTGTCCTGCCTTTGCAGCCATGGGCAGAGGCCTGGGAGCTGGGGGTAGGTTAGCTTTTGGCATCAGGGATGAGAGATGATCCAGGGAGATGTGCATGGGCTGCATGAGAGGGTGGTCCTGGATGGAAGATGATGTCCTGCTGGGACAGCTCTCACCTGTCTCTTGCTCCCATCTCACCTCTTCCCTCTGCTTCCCAAAGGTGCCATCCAAAATCAAGGACAAGAAGGGAACTGCCCAGCTGTGCTGTGCACCTTTCCTGGGGACATGGAACAGCTGCAGCAAGAGAGGGAGAGGGCTCAAGAGGTCTGATATGGCAGATAACCCTAAACAGATCCCACACCTCAGAGCAGTATCCCTGCTGACCCATTAATAACTCCTTCCCTGAGGAATTATACCTTGAATTCCCGCCCAGCAATGCTCTACAGGAGCAGCTGTGCCCTGATGAAGCCCAGCTGTGAGCTATGGCTGGTTCCAGCTCTTTTGGTGGCTCTGGCAGCCCAGGCCTTGTGCCCAACCTGTGGCTGGCATGTGCCCGGGAGTCTGGAGCTGACAAGGATCCCTTTGCCGTGTTGCCCTGCTCCCACTAGGTGTCAGGAAGAGGCTGAGTGTGGGCCAGGAGGAAGGCACAGAAGGGATGTGCAGCATCAGCTGTTGCCAGAGCCTTGGCTTTTCTCTGCCTCAGCCCCACAATCAGCCCTACTCCCAGCCCTGGCCCCCGGCGGGCTGTGCTGTGCTCTCCATCAGCACAGGAGAGCTGGGGACCTGTGCAGGTCACTTTGATTCACCTCCAGCTCCCCAGTCACGCCAGGTCTGTGCTGCAAGCTCCTCTCCCCACTCCAGCCAGTTTGCTCTCTCGGGACTGGAGCAGGGCACCGGGGCGTTTGGGGGTGTCCTGCTCCCCATCATCAGTGCTCAGGCAGAAAGGGACCTGGAGGTGCTGGTGACGAGCCAGCAGTGTGCCCTGGTGGCCAAGAAGGCCAATGGTCCCTGGCCTGTATCAGGAATAGTGTGGCCAGCAGTAGGGAGGTCATTCTTCCCCTGTACTCAGCCCTGGTGAGGCCACACCTCAGTGCTGTGTCCAGTTCTGGGCCCTCAGTTTGGGAAGGATGATGAGACACTTGAGCACATCCAGAGGAGGCAACAAGGCTGGTGAGGGGCTGGGAACACAAACCCTGTGAGGAACAGCTGAGGGAGCTGGGGTTGTTTAACCTGGAGAAAAGGAGACTCAGAGGTGACCTCATCACTCCCTGAAAGGTGGCTGTGGGCAGGTGGGGTTGGTCTCTTTCTCCAGGCAGCAGCTGACAGAACAGAGGACACAGTCTCAAGTTGCACCAAGGGAAATATAGGTAGGATATTAGGAAAAAGTTCTTTATGGAAAGTGATAAAGTACTGGAATGGTCTGCCCAAGGAGGTGGTGGAGTCACCATCCCTGGATGTGTTTAAAAAAAGACTGGATGTGGCACTCAGTGCCATGGTTTTGTTGAGGTATTAGGGCTGGGTTGGACTCGATGACCTTGAAGGCCTTTTCCAAGCCTGTGATTCTGTGATTCTGTGATTCTGTGATTCTGTGATTCTGTGATTCTGTGACATTCCAGCCATCCTGCTGGGCACAGCCTCAGCTTGGAGGTGGGAGGTGAAGCAACCCCTTGTCCCAGCACACAGCTGGCACAGAACAGCATCCCACGGCCCCTTCTGAAGGCAGCCCAGGCATCTCTCAGCCCCACTGGCATGAGCAGCTGTTTCACTGAGCAGCTGGGATGGGTCAGCAAAGGCCTGGCAATTCCCATGCTGCCTCCCTCCCAGCCTTGCCACAGAAGTCTGTGTGGCAGAGGGGACTGCATGTGACAGTCTCAGCCCCAAACCAGCACCAGAGCCAGGGGCAGATGGGTCTGTCTCTGTGTGGGCTCCTGATGGCAGTCAGGGCCCAGGAGGAACCAGGCACCTGCAGCACAGGAGGTCCTGGCTGCCAGGCCACTGCGATTTACCTGCTGCCTGAGGACCTGAATTCCTCCCCTGTGCATCCCAACAACATCTAGTAATGATTTCTGGACTTTATGTAACACTACTCTGGGTTTTACAGGCAGGAAGTGGGGTGGGAAGAGGAAATGTGCTGCCCAGGGTCACACAACGAGGTCCCTGGTAGTCACTCTGCAAATGGGCCAGCTACCCACCCCACCCAACCTTCCTCTGTGGGTGATGGGATGTATCCTGCAGCTGGTTTTCCATCCGTGGGGAGGTGTAAACCAATGCTAGCACTGGCTCCACTTCCATCACCTCAAAATGTGACCTCCTCCCCAGCAGCATCATTTCCTGCCTTTCTGTTCAACACCTTCCCATGGAGACATGGGTGACAACTTCCCTCACCTAACAGTGTGGGCAAGCAATTAGATAAAGAGGTAAATAATTAATACAGCAGGTGTCAGACTGTGCCTCATCTTTCTTTAACAAATGGTGCATTTCCAAACTAATTAGACCAGCCGGTACTTGAGAGAGGAGAAAATCAACACAAGATTGTTCCAGCTAAAATGTTCTTCTCTAGTAATGCTATGTTCATGCTGGAAGAGGAGCACAGTACATGTTAAAGTTAATGAAGGTGGGAAGAAAAAGGAAAAAAAACCAGCACCTAATTTTTTCCACCCTTTAGCGATGCCAGTTGGTGCAATGAAAGATGGGTCGTATTGTTCCTGCTTTTTCAGAAGAAAAAGAAAAAAGCAAAGGAAAGCAATGAAGACAGATGTGCCATCTCTTTCAGGAAACTCACCCACGGGATGTATTCAAAGCTGGAAAATGACAAGTGATGAAAAAAAAGGTGACTGCTGGAGCAGTTGGAGTGGGACCTGCCTATTCACCTGGAGAAGTGGTAGAATCATAGAAACACTGAATATCCTGAGTTGGAAGGGACTCACGAGGAACATTGAGTCCAGCTCCTGGCCCGGCACAGGACAACCCCAAAGATCACACCATGACAATGTTTGGGATCTTGTGATTGTGCTGTCCCTCCCTCTGGGCAGGCTGCATGAGGGGTGAAATCTGTACAGAGCAGAGCATGGTGATCACAGGCATGTGCTGAAGGTGACCCAGGGCAGAGATCAAGTGGCAGCTGGACAAATGCCTTTGTCTCCTGTGCAGAGCATTTTGGAGGTGCTGCTCTGGCATTCCCTGCCTGTGCTGCACATGGGAACTGTGCAAAGCCAAGCCCTGATCCGAGCAGGAGATCTGGGATGATGCATCAGGTGGGGCTGCCTGAACATGATGGTTGGTAATTCACACCATTAATACTCTGATTTACAATGACAACCTTTCTGCAAAGGCTTTTCCAAAGCCATTTATGCCCCTCAGATCCAGAAACACTACCAACCTGCAACTGGGAAGCTCTGGATTTGGGACAGTAAGGAGGGCCTGCCTGCCACACCACTTGATTGAGGATCACCTTTCAGCCCCCGGGGAGCACCTGGAGCAGGGATTAACCCCTGAGTCTCTGCCCACAGCCACATCCATCCCAAGTGCCCATTGGTGATTCGGGCTCTCCCCTCTGATTCCTGATTTCACAAAACCTTTTGAGCCCAGGCAAAATATTTGCAGGACTGATTAAATATCGAGGAAATGGGAAACTTGTTAAAGGTGTGGAACTTATATAAATACAGCATTATTAAAATAAAATGTGACTTTTAGCAAGGACAGCTCTCTCAGCTGGGCTGTGTTTACCTTTATTTTTTTCCTCCATTAATTACAGTCTGAGAGGAAGACTTGTGCAAATTGAAATAAATTAATCGAATTTGTTTAGAGTTTTGTGTGTCTGGCTTATGGGGATTGCAATTAAGCTGGTATGTTTGGTGTATTAAATTACATTGCCTAGATCTATTCTTCCCTTTTCAAGCACCATGAATGTGAAAAGGCAGAAGTCAGTGACAATTAGAAGGCAAACAGGCAGTGTGAGTGATGGTTATTTTACCTCCTGTGCCTCAAGAATTTCACTCTTTGTAAGTATTGAGGCTCATTCTGTAATGAATAGATCCCAGCTCTGTGCAATGAAAGATAAAGAGGAGATGATGGAGCAGAGACCAGGGCACATCCCAGCTCTGCCCTGGCAGAGGGAACAGTGATGTGGGTGGGAGTTTAGTCTGATTCTCCAGGAAAATCAGGCTCTGTGACTCAGCAGCCTTGTGTGTGTTCCTGCTGGTTCCCACCAGCAGCTGCCCAGTACCACCCACGTTTGACACAGGGGAAGAGGCTTCCAGATATATCGAGGTCCTGGCAAGGTCTGTGAATATGAGAAATGAAACGGATGAAAGAAATGAATCTTCCATTGGGGAGGGGAAGGGGATGCTCAGCCCTTGTTAGACAGCAGAGAATCTACACCACAGTCTTTTTCAAGATGGGTATTAAAGAGGAAACCTCACTTCACTGGTCTCATCCAGTTTTCTCTGGTCTTGTCCCAAACCAGCCACAGGAACAGGCTCAGTGGGAGCTTGCTCCAAGACCCTTGAGCCCAGTGGATAAGTGTAGCCAAACTTCATGAGGGATTCCAGCACAGACTAAGGAGAATGGGGCAGTTTCCTCTTTAGAGTAAAAGGAATTCTGGGAAGAGGAAAAAGGAAATCCAAACTTCAGCTGGTGGAGCTGTGCTGTCCACCCAAGGCGACTCCTGGGGGACAATTCCTGCAGCATTGACTCAGGCAATAGAGACAGGCAGGAGGTGAGGAGGGTGTCCCAGAGCTGTGGGGGCACACAGACGCCCAGGGAAGTGCTCTTCAGAGACGTGCCCGGGGTGTAAGGTGCTTCACTCCCCTCCCTGCCTTGTGACTCGTTTATGAAACCACAGAGGATTCAAAACTCACCTCCTTTCACTTCCCTGCCACCCCTCTCCTGCCACTGCTTCCTGAGCCATGCTCAGTCCAGAAGTCCCACTGCTGTTTGTGTTCCTGGTAAAACCCATCCATCATGCCCCAACAGGAGCAGATTCCCATGGGAATCCCCCGTTGGCATGACTGTGCAGAGCAACCCTACACTGTTCTCACCTGCTCCCACCTCACTGGGCTCTGCTGGGAGGGCAGGAGGGCACAGCCTCCTCCCTGGCCATAAACAGAGGGTGAGCAGGGCTGCCAGGGCCCAGCAGGGTCTGGCAGATATGTTTCCTGCAAGCAAACCTCTTCACCTGGCCATTGCCCGAGCCCCGATGATGTATGGAGTGGCTGGGCTGCAATAGGATTTCTACCCAGAATATTGGCTGGATGATAAAGGAGTCTGTCTGCGGTGATAATTGCACCATAAATAGCTCTGGGTTTGGTAGTGAAGAGTGAGGCATTAGAAAACCTCGCTCTCTGGATTCCTCCCACTTCCTTCCATCTTCCTGACTGCTAACAAGAGGGGAGAGCAGCTCGTCGGTTTTTAGCAGCCACGAGAGGTTTATTGTGCTCAGACACAGCTGGGCACCTTCCTGCCCATAAATCTTAATAGCAAGAAAGGAGAGAGGGGGGAAAATCCAGCCCAGTTGGGTGATTACTGAAAAGCAGCAGGTAGGGCAGGATTGTGGCACAGCTGTCCCTCTTCATTGTCTCCGCTGCGAAGACACCTCTGTCTCATTCCCTCCTCCAGGCTTCCCCTGGCTCTTCTGAACACCCCCGGGACCCTGGGGGTAAACATCCTCCTTACTCCACTGATGGAAACTGAAAACCTGCCAGACAGCCCCAAACACTGAAAAATGGGCTCAAACTGGGGAGTGCTGTGAAAATCAAGGCTGGAAAGACAATAAATATGACCAGACTGGAAACTCTCTGGCTCCTGGGTTTGTGAACCTGCAGAAAGGTTCATGGATGCCTTGTCTTTTCTTTCCCTAAAAAAGATGGGGAATGGATCTGACTTCACTGGTACCTTTACCTGCTCTTGAATTCCAAAAGATATTGGAATAAACAGAGGGGTTAACCTCTCATATTAAGGTTTCTCACATTAAATGCAGGTTCACCTGAGTTCTGTTCCCTGCACAAATTTGCTCACTGCTCACAACCAGCCACCAGCTACTTTGGGGAGAGTGGTGTAAATGGAAAAAGTGGTCAGGACTGAATGGAGGCATCTCCTCATCAAGTTTTATTCATGGGTCAGTGAATTGCTGCTGTGGCTTTTCTTTTCCTCATGTGCAGTGCCCAGATTTGCTGCAAATAGCTAAAAGATGGACTGTGTAGCACAAATACTTTTTATAAGCTTGGAGATCCTGCAAGATCCTTGACAAAATTTCAGCCTTGAGGAGTCAGGTGTGACATACCAAAAATTCTGTGACAATCCCATTGCTGGTTCCTGGGTCCCAGCTCAGACTGAGGGGTTACAACATCCCATTGTAACCCAGACACACTGACTCCACTGTTGTTTTTTTAGGAAAGTGATAAAATCTATTTTTTTCTAAAATTTTGAAGGGTCAAGGACTGAAGGGGAAAAATGGTTCTCCTTCCTGGACACTTTATAAAGCTCCCACAAATAACTGCAGTAGGAGGAAGGCAAGTTTTAGTCTCAGATGGGAAAAGAGATGGCAAAAAGGCAATTTTTAAAGGAATTGAGTAGAACTGGGGGAATTCCATGCCCAGTGTCCACATTGCAGCAGAACCATTCAGCAGGCATGGGGTCAGTGCTGGGGCTCACACTGCCAAGAACAGGAGCAGCTCTCTCCTTTCTGCAGTGAAGGTGCAATGAAGGCTGCTAAGCAGGCAGAAGCTTTTCAGCTCCTGTACAAATCTATAAGCTCCCCCAAACCTTCCTCTCCTGCACACCCAACAAATCCAAATGCCAAATATAGAACATGATTTTTCTTCTTCTTCTTCTTTTTTTTTTTTTTAATTGCCATACTGGAGAGTTTGAAGCAAAACATTTTACTCTGTTAAAGCTTTGGATTTGCAAGTTTAAAGCTTTCACAGTTCCAGGTGCACCCAGAAAGATAAGGGAGCCTGGAGGTGCAATGTTGTACCTAGAAATAGAGAAATAAAACTGTGATTAATTTGAAGGTAGTTCTTTGTGCTCATTATTTCATCATTATCTTCTGCTATTGTTACAGTGACCTCACCTGAGCTGATATAGGATGGCACAAATCCCCTAAAGCAAACAGGGGAGAATTGTAATGAGCATTTGAAAATGCCAGAGATCCCGAAAGCTTGGGACCAGGGAGGGAATGACTGGGCAGAAGAGAGTGGTGTGTTCCTCCCACTGACTGCTCCTCTGCTGATGCCAAAAGCTGTGGCATGGCCACCATGGCCTGGGATGTGCAGAACACCAGTCCCTGTTGGAGGATGTTACTGGGATTCCTGGCAGGCCATGTGAAACCTGGCTTCATAAAGCAGATCCCAACATTTACTTGTCTGGACACAGAAGGAGGAAGAGAACCAGCCCAGGCTTTAAAATATAATGAGCCTGAAGAAACAGCCTGGGAGCAGAGGGATCTGTGCTGTGGATGACTCAGTGGAATGAGGCGAGTCAGGGCTTTGTGGAAGAAGCTTTGGGAAAAAGCAGCCAGAGCTGAGATGAGATTAATCAAGTAGCAAGAGCTGCCCAGACATGGCTATTCTTGGCTGTTTTATTAGAAGGGAGATTACTGCCTATGGTCCCTCAAAACAAGTTTCAAGGCAATTAAACAGGCTTTTCAACAGGTCCCTTCCTTACTCAGCAGCTCTGCTTCACTCAGCTTGTCTGGCACGGGGATGGATTTATGCAAGGTTGGATGCTCTGGGTCTGGAGAAGCAGGAGATCCTCGTGGGGGCTGCGCTGGCCTCCAGTCAGTGCAAACTGCACCGCCCTGAGCTCTGTGCCCTGTTTCTCCTGGCCTTTTTCCTGGCAGCTGCTCTGCCTGTGCCACCTGAACAGGCAGCTCTTCCTCCTCCTGCCTGCTTGAGGCTGGACTTGGAAGTCCTGTTGACAAAAACAGGCGAGGTGGGAGATTTGTGCCACCAGCACCCCAGATCATCAGCGAGGACACAGGGCTGGGGCACCCACAAGCCTGCTCTGGGGTGGGCATAGCAAATGCAAACAGTTTTTGGCACAAAAAAATTAAAACCAGGCCCATATAATGTTTCTGTATCTGCAACAAATGAGTTCCATGGTTTGGAGCTGAAATAAGCTGTCAATGTTTGACTGTCTCTGGGAGTTAAAGCTTTATGCAAATGGTAGTGAGATTTTTGTCCAGGTCAGGAAAAAAGACATCCACTCTGAAAGTTATTAATTTTCTTGTCCTTACTTTTGAAAGTCATTCTCTGAGTTTTATTTTGTCAGCTTTCTCTCTCTTGTGAAAGCTCAATACCACCCACAGCACTGGGTACTGCTGAGCTCTGGCTCTAAGTCAAATCCACTTGCCTTCAGGGAGATGGAAACTAATCAATGAGGAATATTAAACAATATGAAAGCCTCAATGATTTTTATATTTCCCATAAAGGTCAGAGTCCCCCTGGCAGCTCCATGCTAACACTGAGCTAAAGGTGGCAGAGAGAGATGACAGATCTCAGAAAAAAGTTCTCATTCCTCTGTTTCCTGCAGAAAATGTTTTCTTACATTAAGGAAAAGATCCCAGTGCTGAGCAGGCTCAGGCTGGCTGGGCTGCTGGTCTTCTGCTGAACTGAATTTCGATTTTTCAGGTGCTCATGGGGAGCCTGGGCTGTCTCAGGTCTGGGCTTGCAGGTGTGGTGTTGCAGGGGAATGGGGTCCAGCTGCTTTTTCCCAGCATCTTTTCCCAGCCTGAGGGGCTCCAGGGTTTTGCTGGGAGCAGGATGATGCATTCAGGCTGCCCCAGGGATGCTCAGCAGAGCTTGCCAGTGGGACTGTGGGATCCTTCAGTTGACTGAGTATAACTCATCTGCCTCCAGCTGCCTGAGGTTGGGGGTTTCACTGGATGCCTGACAAGAGATTTTAGCCCAGATTCAGCCCTGGGTTCAGCTCGTGATTTGGCACCTTGCCTCCCTTTCAAAGGTGCTGGGATGCAAGGAGGCCTCTCATGTAATAAGAGGTAAGGTGTAGGATGCAGCCCAGCCCCTACTGACCACAGAAAAGTCACAGAAATATAAACCCTGAAGTACATCCATTGTTCTTCTCTGCACAGGTCCTTCTATTCCTCTGGCAACAATAAGAATTTAAATAATTTCAAGGTGAAGATTAAATTTCTGATTTTGCACTTATTTTTCTTTCTGTATGATCTTAACAAGTCACTTCCCACTGTGTCTGGGACTTGTGTCCCTCTTTAAGGCTGATGCCACTTAACTTTCATTCCTTTATCCAGTAATATGAAGAGGTTGATAATATTGAAGCACCAGTGTGAGAGACTTGCTAAAGGGAAACCAGTAATCAGTTGAATCCTTGTTTCCATTCTAATAGCTACCTGGTTAAAATCTAAATCTTTTATTTTGAGCATTCCTGGCAGGGCTGAAAAGCTGCTGACACAATAGTTCAATCCAGCCAGAACCACTCAAGCCCCTTTTTGTATTTAAGGTTTGTAAAAAACCACTGCAATTAGCAAAACAAGGGGAGGAGAACAGCAGGAGGGACCTTAAAGGATGCCAAGCTGCAGCAAGGCAGTGCTCACTGGATGGAAAGCCAAGGAGCCAGGAGATTCTGGAGATTGCTGTGAGCCCTTGCATTTTCCATTCCAATTATTTCTCTCAAGTGCATTGTTAAATGACAGAAGTTGGTCCCCTTCAAGTTTCTTGACAAGCAATATGTTGTTAGAAAGGATGAAAATCAGCAGGTGGCAATTCCATCTCAATGTCCCTCCTTATCCATCCCAGATCTTCCCATCTTCTTCATTTGCTCCTCTTGATAAGATTTTGTATATGCTGCTGCACCTGGTTGCACACCATGGTTATGAGCTTAATGTGCAAAGTTAAATGTAAACAGGATTAAAAAAAAATCTTAGCAATTATAAAGCACTTGAAAGTGCTTTATTCTCCCTCCTCTGCTTTGTTAGCACACTCTTCACTTGGCCTGTCTTGCACACCCAGCATTGCAGTAATTTTCAGGGGTAGCTCAAGTCCTTCCAGGCATTTCAGCCAAAAAGAAGCATTAATTTCTGTGGTAGAAGTGGCACAAGAAAATGGAAAGTGTTTGCCTTTATTCAACAGGAATGGGGAAAGGAATGAAAGTGAACTTCATTAAACTGAATTAAAAAATGTCAGGTGAAATTTTGTCTCCTTAGAACCAAGGACAAACATTTATTTTAAATTCTGTGGCTTCAGAGAAAGACAAAACCACAGCTGTAACTGCCTTTACCTGAGCAGAATTTGACTGTCAATCTGTACTCCTTGGTGATGTGCTTCTCTGCTGTTATAACCTGGGATTTTTTATTCTGAGGGCATTAGCAGAGATGTTTAATTGTCCATCTCATTTGGAGCCATTTCAGGTTCGACAGAGGAAAACATGGCACTACCATTCCCACGGGATTGTAATTTTAAGTAAACCTTAGGTCAGCGTTTAGGGATAAAGCCAGAGCTTCTGTGGGGTGCTCAGATGCTCCTTAGTGCAGCTAAACAAGAGCTCCTGAAATATTGTGCCTTGGTGGAAGCATCTGTCATCAGAGGCTCACTGTGAAGGCAGCTTGAGCCGATTGACCCCCCTGCCCTCCCGTGGGAATGATTGACTCTGAACACAACTCACTCCTCTTCAGCTGCCCAGACAGCACTGTGTGGCTGGCAGGAGAAGAGAGAGACTCAGAAACAGCAGAGTTAGGTGGGATTGGGGGGAATTTAGGAAAATCCTGATCTAGGGGCTGCAGGCTGTAGCAGGAGGGAGATCCACTGCTTGTGCTCCCACTGGCCACAGTGCCCTGCAGAGCCTGCTCCTGCTGCACACCAGGTGCTGACACTTTGCTGCTTGTAACTGTATTTCCAAGTCTTCAAAGAGAAGCAGAAATTGCTCAAGAATACAGCTCATTGACAGGAAATCAAAGTTTTGGCTGGCAGGAGGAACAGCTTGCCCTGAAGGTGGCCGCTGTCAGTGCAATGTCCCCACAGAGTGCACCATGGCCATTGGCTCCCTCACCTTGGCACGTGGCCACTGGCCACCACAGCAGAGCCAGAGGCTACCTTGCAGGGCCACAAGGAGTTGGCTAAGCCCAGCCAGCACTGCTGAGAGGCACATTCTGCTTTCTAATTTGCCTGAACTCTCAGCGGGCTGGAACCTTCTAATTTGCTGTTTGTTGCTGCTCTCCTAGAAGTCCAGCTGATTGCTCTGTTGGTGCCAGCAGATCAATCTCACTGAAATAGACTTATTTTTCTCCTCATCTTGAAGAGGTTAGTTTTCCAAACATCTGTGCTTACCTGCTGAGCTGAGTGAGATTGCTCTCACTCATCCGTGCTGCTCCTGCTTGCTGCCAGGCACATCCTCAGCCCAGGGCAGAGCTGGGAGAGAGACCTGAGGCTGGCCAACAGCTGGATTTTTGTGTGTGGTGGGAGGATGGTGAGGGAGGAACACACAGGAAAGAAGTTCCCAGAACTATTTTCAATGTCATTAGTTTTACAGTTTATTAAATAGAGTTTGCCTCGACAAGATATGGTGGGACACCATGCAGGCTGGGCTCGGACAGAGCAGCCATGGAAGGGAGGACACACAGCAGCCCAGCACTGCAGAGGTGGGGTTAACACACCTCTCACCTCAGGAGAGCTTTTAGGGCCTCAAAATTTAAAGATCTGCACAATCCACCTCCCTGGGAGCATTTGCACGTTGCAGTCTGTGCACACCTTGTGAGAGGAACTCATCTGTCCTATTCCAGCTCCACCCCTGTCCCTCTGACTGAGTGCAAACACGCATTGTCCTTCTCTGTTCCACTGCTCAAGCTTTGTGCTGGGCAGCTGGAGCACCTCCCTCACCCCGCTCTGCCCCCTGGGGCAGGAGCTGCTCCAGCTGTTTGCGTTCCTGATGTCTGTTGGCACCTCTGTAGGGCACAGGATGAATTTCGCATGTAAGGTGTCATCTGGCCTTCATGAGACATCCTTCAAGGGGAAGCAAGTGACCCCTGCAGCCTGACCCCTGCCAGAGAGGGGCTCAGCTGCAGCCTGGGGTGGTGGGAGGTGGGCAGGGAGCAGTCCCTGCTCAGCCCCTTCCTCTCCTCAGCATCCACACTGGCTCTGGCACAATGGTAATGCAGCAAAGATTTGCTTCTTACATCTTTAGAAGGGTTAGGGCAGAAATATCCTAGAAACCCAAGAAATAACTGTCATAAAGGAAGAGCATGTAATTTAGTATTTTTTTTCAAAACCCAAGTCATTATTTCCTCAACACCAGCATTTGCTGAAAGCACTCCAAGTTCTGTTTTGCGAGTGCCACGGAACAAAATAATTGTGCAATTAGTAATGCATCTCACACTCCATGAAATGAGAGATTTTTTACTTTCAACAAGTACAAAATGTAGCATTTTGCTTTTCCACGGTGGGAAAGTACTGGCCATTCCTTCCCCCTCCTCCCTATTTTAAGTGCACTGCAGTATGTAATTAATAAAGATAATAATAAATACGCTTCACAAAGCAGGAGGGATGTGAATGACACAGGCACAACGTGGATAGCTTGGGATTGCCAGAGCAGCCAGCAGCTTCCTGATATTAATTATAGCTCCCTGTGGAGGAGCTGTGCCCTCTCCAGCCCTGTCCAACACTGCTCCCAGGCACTGTGAAAGTGGGGCTGCTTGCCCAGGGTCCAGCAGCAGCTGGGTGGCCGAGCTGGGGTGGAAACCCAGCTGCTGCCAGTGCAGGGCTTGTGTCTGCAGCCAGCAGCTGCTGGTTACACAAGAGGGCTGCTGTTAATTCAGTGACCAGAGGGTGTTTCTGGAGATCCAGCATCCCCAAAAGAGGCCAGTCCATGCATGATAACAAATGTCCCCTCGGTGTTGGCCTGGCCCATGGGAAAGGCTCTGCCATAACTTGCCTGGTTGGTATTTGGAAGAAAACAAAGCTGTTGCCTGGGTGATGGCATCCTCCTCCCTGCCAGGTACCACTGGATAAACTGCTTTCCCTGCTCCTCAGCTCACGGCACACTGAGCCTACTGCTGTGATGGGAAGCTGTACCAAACCCCTCCTAGAAATTATCCTCCCCAGCAGTGTGCCTCTCCCCTGGCTGCTCAGCTGCAGCGTGCTGGGAGGAGGAGGGGAACAGCGGGGGCACAGCAGTGTGGAGTGCTGCAGATGTGGGATGCAGGAGCAGCCTGGCAGAGCTCTGCCTGGAGGGGCACACAGCAGCATGGAGCAAAAGGAGGTGTGGGATGCAGGAACATCCTGGCAGAGCTCTGCCTGGACACTGCACACCACTGGTGACACCCAGACCCTGGCAGAATGGTGTGGATTAGAGCCATGGGGGAACCAAGGGCGCTGTGAGCTGCAGTGGGCAGGAGAGTGTGGCAGGGCAGGAGCTGGGCACACCTGGGAGTGAGCTGCACCCACAAGGAGAGGTTCACTGCAGAGCCCATGTCAAGGATTTGCTCCCACCCATGATGCAGAAGAAGGAGATCCAAGGATGGGGCCTGTTGGACTCAGCCCTCAGTCACCCTGCTGCAGCTTCTGATGTGAATCGCTGACTTTCAGCTGCAAACCAGCACCACGCAAGCAAGCTGATTTAATTAAACATAATTAAATTGCTTTGTACACCACACCATACTTAGCTCAGCTGTGAGAAGGGCAGTGGGGAATTTAATTCTAAAGGTGCATTTCTGTCTTGTGGCTACCCAGGGCATCTCTGGAGCCATCCTTCATCCCTCTCCCTTGCACACTCTGCCGAGCCCGGCAGCTCGGCTGTTTCCATGGCACGCCAGCCGTGTTTCGGAGGCAGGGCAGGGAGGGCAGCCCAGCAGGGATGTGAGTGGGGGCTTTTTGGTGCATGCTAACGAGATGGAGCCTGGCAGAAAATGGAGCCAGCAGGGGTGGGCAAGCAGGAGCTGGGAGCAGCTTATCACTCCTCGCTAGAAAGGGATGCTCGAGGAGACGGTGGCTGCTACATAAATAAATAAAGCAAACATCAAACACCTCGACTTCCTGCAGTTCCTGGCCTGTGTGCCTTCCCCAGGGGTCCCAGCTAAGTTTTCCCTCCAGCAGCTGATGCGGGATGCTGCAGGCAAGTGGCAGCAGGCAGGGGTGCTGAGATTGCTTTTTGCCTAAAACTAAATTGCCTTGGAAATTAAACACTGCTGCAGTCACAGAAGAGCCAGAGTCATGGGGGATGGAGCAAGGCCTGTTGGTGTGATAAAAAGCCCATGGGCTATTTTTCCCTGAAAAGGAAAGGCTTGTGCCAAGAAAAATCTGGAGGGCAGGAGACTCGAGGTGCTTGGCCCGCTTGTTGGGTCTGAAGCCAAAGGCACTCACGGTGCAGGACGTGGTGTGAGCAGTGCTGAGCATCCCCTCATGCCTGCTAATGGGGACTGACAGTTTCTGGAATAGCAGAGCCAGAACAAAAGCCTTCTGTAAAACGGCACAGGAGGGGTCTGCGCCACCCAGCAGGAAGGAACCCTCCTGGCTTAGTCCTCCTTGTGTGAGCAGCTGTGGCAGAACAGCATTTTTTGGGGTGTGCTGGGAATGAGGGTCACAAGTGGGGCACTTGGAGCTGGGGTTAGATGAGAGGGGAGAGTGCATTGTGCTGGCCTGCCTGGGCTCGTCCCCTGGGCTTTGTCCCCAGTGCAGAGCTGGTGTTTGTGCACGTTTTGGGTGAGTCTGGGTGCAGGGCAGACCTGTTTTCCTCCACCTTTACAAGGTTCCAAAGATCCTGCTGAAGAAATGTGGCCTCTCACCTCCTTGACACGCACACATGCACAGCACTTTGATTCTGCAAGCACGTGGAGCAGCGTCAGTGTCACCAAAACAGGTGCTCTGACCTCAGTGTCAGCAAAGGCCAACTGAATAAAAGAGATATATCTTCCCTAAAGACCAAGAGGCACAAATATGCTTGAATCTTGGCAGAATCCTGAACCTGAGTGGATATTAGATGTCAAGGAGAGAACTGGGGGTCTGGATGAAAACACCACAGGGAGATGGTATGAGCTGCCCATTGGGCTGTTGTGCCCATTGCACCAGGAACTGGCCAGGAGACACCTGTCTTTGTCAAAAAGGACACCTCTCCCAGTGAAACCAGGTCTCCAGACAGGAAAATGTGTAACAGGAGAGACAGGGATGGAAGAAGTGGTCACAGGAACTATATAATGACAGGAGGAGGTGAAGTGTGGGTACTCCAAGAAAGGATCAACAGCCCTCAATATGAAAGTCTTCCTGGAGCATTTCTGAGCCCATGGGGGCAAACAAAAGCAGTAACCCTTCTTCACATGGCTTCCAAGCTTTGTGCATGGAGACCTAGCAGCTTTCCTCCCCTCTGGAGGGGAAGAGGCAATGCCATCCCAGTTACCTACCCAAGACCTACCTTAAGCTTTCCTTTTTCCGCTTGTTCTGCATCATTTTGGGTTCCCCAGCCTGCCCAGAGCAAGTCCCTCACTTCCTTCTAGCTGCTACACTGCCCATTTTCAGCTTGTGTCTCACCTTCACCTGCCTCTCATGCTGGGCAAATCCCAAGCTGCACCACAATCTCCTGCCTTGGTCTCCTCACAAATGTTTTTTTTTGTGTTTCAGGTGTGATGGGAAGCTTCATTGCAATCCAATCAAACCAATAGTCCCTGGCTGGCCATTCCTATTCAGAAAAATCTCTTCCAGTGAAGTTATCACTTCAGCAGACTCAGAGGAGAAGCTTTATAAGGCACCTGAGGATTTTCATGCTAATGAGTTCCAGTCCATCATCAGTTCCTCACTGCTTGAGTTTCACCTGCCTGTGCACAAAATCAGTGGTTTCTATCGTAAGATCTCTTTCATCTCTTGCCATCCTGGAAAAACTAGATAATAAAGAAGAGGAGAAAAAGCAAAAAGAAAGCTTTTAGCCCCAGATTAAGAGGTGTCAGAGTCCAGGTCATAAAAACCACAACAATATACAATTTTTACCCTTTTTCCAAGACACTTCTGCTATTTTATGTGCTTTTGAGATGAGTCATAAGGAAATGGGAATGAAGGTCATAATTTCCATTTGTACAAATATCAGGTGATAGAGAGCTTAGTAAACATGTTCAAGGTTTCAGAAGGAGCTAGAATGACCAAGAAATCTTGAGAGGCTGCATCTGATTACAGGGAAGTTGAACACCTGGTTAGTACATCCCCTTCTCACTGGTGAAGCTTCAACAGTGATAAAATCCACCTGTTTCTCCCCATCCATAAATAAAACTCCCCAAACCCAGAAAAACAGTATTAGAAGTGATTATCCCTGGACAGGTTGTTATCAAAAGGTAGCAAGGAGGGTGAATTTACCCTGGTGATATCTTTATCTCAAGGATGTCTTCCCAGAAGGTCTACAGAGGACCTGCCAGCCATGGCCCTGCTTGCTGTTCTCCAGAACATTTTGCCTTATGAGATCAGCATCAAGCACAAAAATCCTGTCAGAACTGTACTTGGGGGGTCTCTGTGAAATGATTCATTCCTGGTGCTGCCTGGTTGGACCCACCTCCATCCTGCTTTCCTTGCTCCAGAATGAGCTGGGCTTATCCAGCTCCTCTAATGATGCTTTTTCTCTCCTCAGTTTCTGGCAGCAGGGTCAGCTTTTGTCTCACAGTCCCTGTCAGTTTTGATGCTCCTGTTTCTTCCCTTCCCCTGCCTCCTCTCCTACCCCCATGTGCCACCCTTCTTTGATGAGCTGCTCTTATTAAAGACTGAAGGGGATTTGCCACATGTCACTTTCAAAGGTCCAGGGGCAGGAAGCTTTAATTGCCAGATTTTTCACACAGGGTGTTAAAATTTATTAAAGTCAGTTCCTCTGATTTCCCTTTAATGAGATGACGACTGTGTGTATGAGATAACATTAGGTTCAAATGGTGGGAAACTCAGAGAGGGTTTAAGTAATCAGACCAGGAAAAAGAAAAAATAAAACCCAAACTTGTGGTAGATCTCATGTCTTAAGGACTTACTCTGCAACTTAATTTAAAGGTAGGAAACTGGGATCATTCTTCAAACAGTACAGCAATGCTGGCAGTCCTGTTTTGAAAGGGCTTTCCTTGGGAAAGGGAGCAGGAAGTGGGCTTTGGGTATTGTTTGATTTTTGAGACACTTTTGACATTTCAGTCACTGTTTCTCCTGTGGCTGTCCCTGTGGAAACAGAGACAGGGTGATCAACTACGTGGGGTTGACCCAGCACCTGAGGAAATGCTTTAAATAAAATCCCTTGTGCTCAGTGTGACTGAGATGTGAGCTACTTATCCTCCTGCAGCCTCCAGGCAGCACCAAGGTGTCAGAGGCAGCAGGGAGCCAAACCCTGTGCTCACAAGCCCAAACCCTGTGTCCACAAGCCCAAACCCTGTGTTCATGAGCCCAAACCCTGTGTTCAGGAGCCCAAACCCTGTTTTCATTAGACCAAACCCTGTGATCATGAGCCCAAACCCTGTTTTCATTAGACCAAACCCTGTGTTCATGAGCCCAAACCCTGTTTTCATTAGACCAAACCCTGTGTTCATGGGCCCTTGCAGCATGAGCCAGTGCCCCAGGAGCACACATAACCCCACTGATGTCCACAACCAGCTGGAAGTGGGACCACATGAACCTGGGTAAAAAGAGAACCTCTTCCAAACTGGGACACTCTAAAAACATTGAAGCCCTCGAGAAAAAACAACCAACCAACCAACCAAACAGAGAAAAAAAGCTGAAAAGCTGAACTTTTTGCCTTGGCCACCCTGGCTGCTCTCCTCCCTCGCTTCATTTCCCCCCTCTTCCTTTCACTTTCTGCTACCTTCACATGGGATTCTGCTGCCCTACTTTTGTCCGGCCTATCTCCTAAAGATAAGATAAACGCTATTTTCAATTAACAAGACTTGATTGCTGAAAGCAATAGGAGGCAGTTTGTTTAGAGCCAGCAAATTAATTGAAATCCAAATGTACATAGTCAGTGTATTGCAGGGAGAGCAATTATCCCATCGTTTGGCCCCTGACACGCAGGCAGCTGGGCTGGGCTGAGCTGTGCGAGCAGGAGGAGTTCACGTTGTCCTCATATCTCCTGGAGTTCCTCCCTCAGCTGCTTTTAGCCCACTTTCATCTTGCAAGAGGAAGCTCTCCGTGGCTGTAAATTAGAGCAAGGGGATGTGTCCTGGGATTTTGGTGCTGGTGGGATGCAAAGTTGTTTTCTAAACATCTATCAGACGTGAGATCTTCCTCCTCACTCCTCTCCTCCTCAGGGAGGGCTTGTTCTGCGTGTGAAAATGGAATCTGTGTAATATCCAGCAGCTGAATGGATTCCCTGCCCCTTGGAGCATTCACCATGATCAGTTAAAGACACATGGTGGGAGCTGAGAGCTTGGGAATTCATTATTCCTCAAACTGTGTTTACTCGTGACAAACAGGAGAGGGAAGGAGGGCAAAGCAATCACCCAATGAAAGAAATATTCCATCATAAGAAAGATCTTCCATGGCTTTTAATACCCAAATGCTTTTGGTCCTGCTGAGGGAGCAACTGGGGCTTCTGTACCACCAGGCCCCTCAGGAGCTGGGCTTGCTGCCTCACACACACCTCTCACTAGTCTTAGAGAGCCTAGGGACTAGAGTATAGGGAAAAACCTGGGAATGTTTTCTCTCTTAACATGGGTGAAAATGAAAAACCTCAGAAACTGACCAAGCACTGAACTGAGCCATGGAGGAGCATCCAGGTCTCCGAATGCTTCCAGGGTAACTTGCACTTCAGATCTCTCCTCTCCTTCAAAGGACTGCTGAGAGTTTCCTGACTATCCTGAGGGGTGCACTGGGAATGTGCAGCACCTGGGCCCTGGATCTGAGCAGCAAGGAGACATCCCCTCACCCCACAGGGTCATCTGACACATCCTGCAGCACTTCAGAAACACCTCACTAAAAACCTACTGCTCCACAATTTACATACCAGGGCACTGCAGAAAACAACCCACTCCAGCACACAATCCACCTAGAACTGGTCAAAAGCAGTAATTACAAGCCAGTCTCTACTGGAGAGCTGACAAACCCCTATCACATGTTCCTTGCACCTCGCTGCCTCCAAGCCAATTGGCACAAAGATGATGCTTTCTTATTCCTGGACAAATTATGCTTTTAAGCTTTCCCTCCCAGCCAAGCGTGGGAGGAGCCCCACGTGTCAGCCCGATAGGATTTCCGAGGATCTCTGCTCTAGTCCCAGCGCCTCTCGGAGCCAGCAAACCTGGCGCTCGCATGAATCTTCTCTCACCTTCAGGAGCAGCTGCCAACGGGGGCCGGAGTGATGTCCCAGTTCCATAGCTGGCAGCTCCAGAGGAAGCCAGGCACGTTTGCAGGGAGCAGCTGAAGCTCATTAAATCCCAAAAGTGACACCTCCGGAGCGCCCCGGCGCTTCCCACTCCTCGTGGCGCCTCGTGCTCCGGCTGCATGGGGACGCGCTCCAGCATGGCTCCTTGGAGACACTCCTTAGGCACCAGCATCTGTTTTATCCTCCTCCCCTCTCTTACCTTCTCCTGTCTACCAGCTCAAAGTGTCCTTGGCCCCTTCTCTGTCTTGCTTCCCTCCCCATATCAATTTCAGAGCAGATTTCTCAAGCAGGTTGAAAAACTTTTTGGAGATGCAACTTTGGCCCAGCTTTTCCAGAGAGGGAAGACCCCTCCTGCCCTTGGCTTAGTAACTTTCTAAATAAGACTATGAACTCTTGGCACAGCTCAGAGAAGACATTTCATAGATAGAGGCTGTTTAGGTCACAGTGGCCACTATGCTGCTGGTAGGCACAAACATAAGTGAGGCTGGGAAGTATTTTCTGCAATATTGCATTCCCAGTTATTCCAGTTTCAGGTCAGCTTTCCCCATGATGGCTGGCTGGGATTGTACATAACATTTTTGGTATCACCAGAGGTTTTTCCCATGTGGAATTCTTCTTGTGACTCTTGAATATGCTTGGGGTTTTTTTTAAACTTTCCTTTTTTTTTAATGACTGCACAGTGTTTTGTCCCATTAGGGACAAACATTCTCATTGTGATCAGCAAGTCTACCCAGATTTTCATCTGTTCTTTCCAGCAGTAGGGAGCCTTGCAGTCAGTGCCTCAATCATGATGTCAAACCACAGCCTTTCATCCTGTCTATTCCCCACATTTAAAGTATTTCAGTTCTTTGTGTGACTTAACAGTGGTTGCAAGATAAACCTTTCAGAAAAGCTCTATATGTACGTTCCTTCCACTCAGTTATGCTTTGCAGTACAACTCATTATCTTCTCTTTAGATGTCTCACTTTGACAACTTTTCTTTTATAGTCTTCATTTTAGCTAATGAGCTCCCCCACAAAATCAAATGTTTTTGTGAAGCTCATTTACATTAAACCTACCACACCTCCCTCCCTTAGAAACACAAGCAGCTTCAGAAGAAAAACAGACCAACAAAACAAATCACAGCAGTCTGTCAGGATCTATCCTTGGGGAAGCACAAAGGGTTTTTTCTCTGGTTTGCAGATTTCTTGCATGAGTTTGATTGTTTCTTCCTGGCTTGGAGTTAGGCTGTATCTTTTCTTCCTGGCACATACACTACCTGATGCACTACAGTTACCAAAAGGTATTTCCTGGCCTGCAAATTGGCTCATTTCAGGGCACGCATTTTGGAGTTTTGCCTCTGCTTGGTGATAGTCTCCCTTTGCAGTGTCCTAATTCCTGTTAATATTAATGTCATACCCTCCCCTTTTCACCAGTCTCTTATGAAGCCCCAGACACATAATTCAGCAGTTTTCAGGCTCTCTTTTGACCCCCTTTAATCTCCCTGCCATTATTCCTGCACAGCAGCCTCCTGTCTCTGTCAGCAGCTGAGGAGCTCTGTGTACTGAGGGGATTAAGCACCAGTCCCACAGGCTGGGATAAGGAAGCTTTCCTTCCTACACACCTGCTTGGAGAACAGCTCAGAAGCCAGAAGGAGGAAGGCACTGAGAGTTTCCCCTCCTACCCGTGGTATTAAAAGCAAGCGAGTGTCTTTTTTCCCCTCTTCCCCAAAGCTGCAGGCACTCACAGATTCCAAAATCCCAGCCATGCCTCCTGCCCCAGCTCTCTCAGCAAAACCCTCCCTAACTCACACAGCACACTTTTGCTGCTCCTGGCAATCTCCCAGTTCCTCCCAGTCCAGCCCAGCTTTGCAGCTCATAGCTGGGGTGTTAATCCTCCCTCCACCAAGCTCCAGACACGGACCTCACACCCCACGTGTGATCCTGTGTGTGGTATCAGTCTTGGAAACCTGTCCCTGTCCCTGTGGAGGGAGGCAGTGCTGCTGTCCTGAAGTCCCAGCTAATTTCAGGACCCAGCAGGCTGGACTCAGAGCATTTGCTGTGAAACCACACATCTGGGCTTTGCATTTCCTAAGCTTGAAAAGGTCTTCTGGAATTATCTTTTTGGCCCCTTCAAGAAACACAGAGGGGTGTGGGGTGACCTGCTGGCTGTAGAAGAGGGGAGCCTTCTGGGAGCCAGGGCACTGGGAAGTGACCTGTCCCTCCACCTGGACTTCTCATGGAGCACCACTGACCCCTTTTGTCTGCATTTTTTTTTAAAAGGAGCAGGAGATGCAACCCTTTCTGTGCCAATTGTTCTAAAAGAGGATCCAGGAATCACTGGAGCGGTGTTCAAGCTCTCTTCCTGCTTTCTGGTTAATCAGCAAATGTACTAAAAATGTGGCATATGGTCTGTGAGGGGTGGGGAGATTTCTCTTTCACTCTTCCAGAGTGAAAACACTTCTTCATATGAAACCTAAAAGCTGATCACACTGTGGTCATGTGGCTGTGTCAGGATCCTGCCAAAATATATTGCAGCAGAGATGGAGATATGTGACATCTTGCTGAATTCTGCCAGATGTCTGGTGGGATCTCAGAGGGAGTTGTTAGAGCCTAAAATTTTCTTATGAGTCTCAAAAGTGTGTGGCTTGTGACTGCCACGGTCACAGCTATAACCCACCTCCCATCAGGAATGCCAGAACTGGGGCTGGGGCAAACTGGCCACAGAGGGGTTAACTTAGATTTCCCTTTGATTGCTCAGTGAGTGCAGTAGTTTAATTGCTTTCCTTTGGAAAGAACAATTAACAGCACCAGGGGTTATCCTTTCATCTTGCCATATGGATTATCACACCAAAGGGCATTGATGAGGACATAAAGGTCCTCGGATTTCTTTCTGCAAAGAGCTGATCTTTGTGCTCATATTTGATTTTTTTGAGGGGCTTCTTCTTTACTTTTAAATGGCACATAGATGCACACAGTGCAAACAGGAATGCACACAATGCTCACTTTGAACATATCAATTGCTGCCCATCTAGGGAGATCAATGCTTTTTCTAAAAGAGCTTGTGAGGTTAGATTGCTTCCAATATTTCCCCAAATGTCCCCCACTCAAAAAGCCCATCAGGAGCTAAGAGTATGTACAAGTCATTATAATTTAACAGCTTCCTTAGAGGAAGAGAGTTTTCCCAAGTCTTCACCTTGTGTCTTCCTGTTCAGCTGAGCCAGGACTTCAGCACACAAATGGGAAAGAAAATCACAGCAGCCTTTAGCTGGTCTTTCCCCATGTTTATTAGATTGGCATTAGATATGCTGATAAGCACAATTGCTTAAAAGCCCTAAAAATCAGAGAACATGGAAACCACCTCTGTGGCAAGGGGAAAGCCAAGGGGTTCCTCAAACCCCGTTTGAGAGAGAGACCCTGTGAGCAGGATGGCACTGGTGACCAACAGCATTGAAAAATGGGGGCAAAAAGGGGACCCCTGGCCTGCTGACCCTCCTCCCATCTCCTCCTGGACCCCATGGCATAGACCAGCCTCCCTGTGTCACCCTTGTCTGCAGGAGCAGCCTGGAGATGGGATGGAGGTGGTAAGGATGAAGATGAAATATGGATAAAGTGGGATGAAAAAGACTTTGTCCCAAAATAAAAGAAAACAAACAAATCAAAAACCCCTTTCCCAGCCTAAGTTAGCAGTTGATTTATTCAGAACTCTTCATGTAAATCTCAGCTGTTGTCCAGCCATTAATTGTGGTCTGTTTGGAGCTGGCCCTTGGTTGTGAATGGTACTTTCAGAAGCTTTTAATCCCATCCCTCTGCCCTGCCCGTGGGGCTGTGCTCCATGCTGTGGCTTCCCAATCCCAGCCCCTCTCCAGCTCCCCAGAGGACAGGCAGTGAGAGGCCATTATATTTTAATTGCAATAATATTCAGCACTTTGGAAGGTGTTAGAGGGCTTGCTAGAGCTGTTAAGTGTCCCCTGCCTGTGATGAGTGCCAGCAAGCACGGGGCTCTGGGGTTCCCTCCTGAACCACAGCTGCTCCTGCGCTCGCTCCCTTGTCACACGGTGGCCCTGACCCCTTCCCCTTTCCAGCCTGCTCTGTCTCCAGGAGGGGAGACATGAGCTGAAAGTCCCCACTCAAGATTGGGACTGGGATCTCAGCCTTCACAGAGCTCCCCACATCCAGATCTGAGCTGAGTGACTCTGGACAATGGGTGCGAACAACTTGCGGCAGGGGAAGACTGAAGGTAACCTCACCCCTCTGCGGAGCATGGGACATGGAGGGCTGCTGGTGAGGTGCATCTCCTCTGGGACTGCCCCAAGGAGCTGGGAAATGCCCTGCCCAGGCTGTGGCCACTGCCATGGGGTCTGGGCAGAGGTGCTGCTGAAATCACTCCATGGGATGAGCACTTGGCCACAGCAGCCACCTTACTCCAGCTGAGAATCACCAAACCACAGCAGCCTGATTGCCCCAGGGCTCAGGCACTGGCAGATTTGATACCATGGTGAGGCTGCCTGAGGGTGTGTGGGGTTGCTGGTACCAGTTATCCCTGCTGTGGGGTGAAGATGGGGCTGACAACCCACGGCTCCCACTGGTGATGGTGGTTTCCTGTGAGCACTGTGCCTTTGCAGAGCAGTGCTCCTGGAAAAAGGGATGTGTCACCTTCCCTGCTGCCAAGGCTGCAGGCCCATGCCAGCACCCTCCTGGTGCTAGTGGAAAGAGCTGGATCAACCCTAGGAGGAGCTGAAACACTTCTACATTCATATTTTGGTTTACTTTTATCTTTTTTTGTTCTCTTCGGACGTTTTGGAAAGGAGATCTGGTCCATAATACCTTAAACCACTGCAGAACTTCTCCAGGGCTTGGCTGCCAGGGCAGGGGATTTTGTGTGCTTTTGTTAAACTGAACATGCAAGGAGCTGAGTGAGGAGATGCAGGGATGATGGGCAGGGAGGAGGGCAGAGGGTGGGAGGGAATAGCCCCCAGAAAATGGTGCTGTTCCTCCAAACAGTGACACTTACAGAGGAGGAGCATTTTCTTTAGCAAATACGGATCTAATGGATTAGGTCTGATCTAATTATGCATTCTGCATTAAGCCGATGCTCCCACTGTCTGTGGCTGCTAGCATAATTAAACTTAATGCACTTTTAATGATGTCTTCTTAACTCATGCATTCATATATGATTAGAATCAAACAGGACGAGCTGTCACGAGTCCAGGAGAGCTCTTGCGGCAGCTCCTGATGGGACTCATGTTGAAATATTAATAATGCAGATTTCAAGGTTAACAACATTGGTTTTGAAGTGAGGAAAGCTCGTCACGCAGTTTGAGCTAATCTGAGGCAGCAAAACGGCTCCCCTTTCAAGTTCAGCCTTTTCCTGTCTTTCACATGTGCTCCTGGGAGCAGAGGAATTGAAGTTTTACTTGGTAAAGATGGCTTTAAGTAAGTGAACTGCTCTGTGGGCAGCAGCTTTCAGAGAAGCTGGGACAGCAACTGTGTGAGCACCTTTTGGGGGCTTGCTGGGTGCTCTGTCCTGGCCTCGCTCCTCTTCCCTCTTCCTGCTGCTTTTCTGGAAATCGGGAGCGGTTTGTTCCAGAGTCTGGCAGTAGAACACGAACTCTGCTTTTGTCTCTGCTCCTGTTTGATCCAGTGAGACTCTCCCAGTTTCTGCTGGCCTTGTCCATTGCCTCCTTGGCACAAACGTGCTCCCTTTGCTGTGCCCCACCTCTTGAGACGGGGCCTGGGGAAACCTTGGCATTGCTGCCCTGGCCCCAGCGTCCTGCATGAAGCTGGCAACAGCACTGCAATGAGATGCTGGGGTTTCCCCTCTCCTTCCTGTTTTTATGTAAACTTATTATTTTATTTTTTTTTTTACTGGCCAATGGCCTGGCAGACAGGTTGTCTTTTGAGCTCCTGAGAGCAAGCTGTGAAATCGTCTGAAATCCTTCCAATGGGAAAGCATTGATTTATTACACTGTAACACTGATGCGAACAACACCATGTACCTTTCATCTGGAAAGTCAGGACTTATAGAACACGACATGCCATTAATTTTGATGCCAGCTCGAGCAGGGAAGGAATTACTGCTGAAGGGATCCAAAAAGCATGTTAAACCAGCCCTGCAGAGTAATGAACACACTTTGTGGCTGTTGCTTTATACCCCATTGTTCCTTAGGAATAGGAAGGTACCTTGACAGCTAATTTGGGCTATCAAAGGCACCTCAAGACCTGTGTATGCATGTTAGTGCATGAGAAAGGGGTGTGATTACCCTTCTGGGGGTAAGGGCTGCAGTTTCACCGCTCTGGACACAGCTCTCCCTTTGCACAGGTTCAGCAGGTGAGTTCACCTGATGGAGATGGTTCCCAGCACTCTGCCCCTCTCCATCCCCAAGCCAGATTTCCTCCTGGCAGACAGGCAGAAAAGCCTCCCTGGGAGAAGTGCACACCAGAAAAAGGGAGATTATTCCAAGTGCTCTGGGAACAGCCAGCTAAGCCAGCACTTTGCAGGGTTGTGGCTCCACAGAACAGCCCATTTGCAGAAGGGTTCCTTGCTGCCCAAGGTCAGTGTGAGAGTTATGGCATCACTTCTGCCCTGGGTGGAGCTGGAGTCACACCTCTGCCCCACCCCAAAGTTAATTTGCTCTAAAGCTATATGGTGATACTTATCTGCCTCTAAGAGAACACCATGTGTAAACCCAGAGGCCATTCCAGGTCCTGGAGAGGAGAAAGTGGCAGTGCTGAGGGTACTGCTTATGTACAGATGGAGGAGAGATGGGGATGGACAGAAGGGAAATGGAAAGTGATGTTGAGTGTAGAATCCCAGGGTGGAAATAGTCAGGATTTTGATGGAGTGATCAGTTTCAAGCTACCCCTCTGCTCCTAGGAGAACCTGTTCTAGGTTCTTGCACACTAAACTCATCCCTCTTGTACACTCAAACCATCAAGACCAAGTGTCTGGAAAAAACCAGAGCAGCTCTGTGTAAGAAGGAAGGTGGGAAAGGTGTCATCTTTGTAATGAAGCTTGAGCAACATGGATTTGGGGCTTGCATGTGGATTTTGCCCCAAAAGCCCTGCCCTCCTGCAGGCTGCTGGGCAGCTGTTCATGGCACTGTGATATCCTGATGTTTCTGTTATTTAATTAATTAACTGGGTATCAGAGATGAGAGCATGGGGACTTCAGTCAGCAGCCAAGACACAAAACCAGCACTGGTGGGTGACAAACTGATTGATGCTCACAGGTAATGTGAAGATAGCTGGGGTATCTGTGTTTAGGAGGGGCCAGCAGCCATCAGAGAACAGGCACACAAGTCTCCAAAAGGTATTTGGGGTTAAACTGGTACCTTTGCTGGTAGGAACCCATGTGTTCCTGTCCTCAAGGTGGTGCCTAAGCTCTGACATGTGGCTTAGAAATGTGCACAGAAGTGTTCCTCTGGGACCCAGAGCCACATGTGAGACCTGGTGACCATGGCACTGGAAACTGAGCAGGAGCCTGTGTTCACAGTGAAAACTTCCCCATGCCTCCCAAAACTCTGATGGACACAGCACGGAGTTGCTGGAGCTCCACAGGCCAGTGGTACCCACAGGTTTACAGAACACTTTGAGGCACCCTCTGTTCCTTCCCTGAGCTTAGATGATTTAAGTTCTCCTTGCATTTGGTGGCAGGTAGGACAAACAAGCCCAGCCAAATCTTTTTGGAACGGCCCAGCTCTAAGTCCTGACCCCACAGCAAAGGAATGGATTGAGCAATGCATCTGTTCCTCTCCTGCTGCACTTCAGGGTTCAGTGAGGGTTTTTTTGCTTCAACAACTGCTGAAGAAGGATTCTTGCTGGAGACTTTATTACAAGGAATATTTGCTTTTGCCACTAGGAGGAAATTTTGTCCTGTTTATGCTAAGGTATAAAGGAACGTTTCTTGTGCATTTTTGCAATATCACTGGGAACCAAGATTAAAGCACTGGAAGGGCATTTTGTGTCAGAATCCAATCCCACAGAACAGCACTGGATCGCTAGGGAATTGTGGAAGACCAAACTGGGCTGATCCAGCATAGCCTGCCCTTGGGAAACCTCTCCTTCAGGCCCCAGTGCTTGGGAATCTGTTGTTCTTTGAAGCCTCAGGGTTCACTGCCCCCTTGAATATGTATTAATTCTGTCCCTTGCTGATTCTATATTTAAAAATTACCAGTGGGTAAAGCACCAATTGTGGATGCTGAAGATCTTGGTTCTCTGACCTTGGCCCTGTGGGATGCCTGGTCAAAAGGCATTTCTGTGTCTCAGCTTTCCCAAATGATAACTGGCAATAAGGATATGGGAAAGGGAGTCCTCCCACACCTGCAACACCAAGAGCTCCACAAGAGCATGACATTAAAGAGTGCAGTTTACCTCAGTAGTTGTCAGTATTTGCATAAATGTCCAACACCCTTTAAATTCTCCTCTTTTTCACCCTCAACAGGCTTTTGGATGAGCAACTTGGCAGGTTGGTTGTGTGAAAACTGAGTGAGAAGCATCTTAAATGCATGGGAGCTCCTAGGAAAACTGATCCTGGTAGGGATTTTTGGACCAGTGCTGGTTCTGAGTTTTCTCTGAGCTGGCCATGTCTTCCCTCTCTGTAAAAACAAGCTAAAATCCTCTAACAGCCCTCCTCAAAACAACCCCACAAGACTCCAAACAAAGCAAAATCATTAATTTTGAACCCAATGAATATTTGGTTTCCTGACTCTTGGGTAAATATTAGATAGATTCCCAATTTCAACCTGAAGCAGTTTATTTGGCTGCTGTTCACAAGTCAGACACAGCAAAAATCAAAGAAATCTCTTTTGATTCAGGTTGGGTAATATTGCCTGAGGGGTAACATCATTTTCATTTCCACACATCCAGCACTGGCACAAAACTGCATGGACAGGTATGAGAAATGGATCATGGATCCTTGTTTCTAAAATAACAGCTGATAGTTTCCTATGTTGTGTAAATAATAATTGCCAATAAAAATGTTGTTTGAAAAAAAGAGAATGTGAAAAGAAAAACACCATTGCATTTGATAAACCAAAATCCTTTGTAGTACTGCCAAAAGAAAAAAAAAAGATAAAAGAAAGAAAGAAAAACCAAAAGAGAGTTAAAATAAATATAGCTGTTAAATAAAAGATCCAGGTACCAAAGAGCAAAATTTAATGAAAGCCAAAACTGTTAAATATGGAATCCTGTTGAGAAAAAATGTCAATGTCTTTAAGAGTTTTACCATTACTCTATTTTTAAGAAAAGTGTAGTAAAAATACATATTACAAGTTTACATTTTCCACGCTTTTGTCTTATTCACCTATTTTTTTTTTTTTTTTGTAACCCCTCCACCGATCAAAAGCCTTTGACAGCTGCATCTCACATCTTCATGTCACAGGTGGCCAGTTCTAGCACTGCTGCTGCTCATGAGACTGCTGTCACCTGCTGCCACAGGGTCCTGTTCCTGGATGAGGATGGGGCACTGATGGGTACCAGCAGCCCGTGCCCACCACACTGGCCTGGAACACGACAAGAGCTGTGTCAGGAGACTCATCTGAGAGCTCTGCACACAGAAAAAGGAGCTTGTGCTGATAAGGATTCCTCCACTTGTGCTAGCGTTACACAGAACTGAAGTTAAAATTAAGAAAAGCAGATTAAAATAATGATGAGCAACAGAAAGCGCCCCGGTGTTTGGAGTGGCTTATAGCAGGGTTCATGTTCAGCAATGAGAGATGAAGATCACAGCGTTCCCAGTTTTGGAGACAGGACTACACTGGCACAAGACATGCTGTGTCCAGGCTTAGGGCCTTGACTCTGGCTTGCTGGTCTCCAAATTGTTGCATGACAAGTGGATGAGAGGAGTAGATGCTTCAGCCCAGGCTGGTGTTAAAGGTGGTAAATGTATTGCTCTGCACAGTCATACACTAATGGAAACTGGTATTCACACAGTTTCCAGTCTTCTTCCAGATTCTTCTCATAGACTCATGCCAGCCATTTGCCTCCATCATTTTCTCTTCACCTGCCTCCCTCCTTTCATGGCTCTGCTCTTGCTACATTGCAAAAAACAGAAAAGAGCAAAGAAAATGAGAAAAAAAAGCAGCTCAGAATGCTCCAGTAGCAGCTCAGTGCCTGGACAGGTATTTGTCGAACTCTGTGAGAACTTTTGAACTTTATCTGCCATCAGTGAGATGGGACCAGGCCCAGTGGGCTGACTGTGGCCTCTGCCCCACAGATCTTCTCCCTCTCCAGATATTCCCCTGGGAATCCTTCACTTGAGAATATCACACCCCTGAGGTGTCTCAGGCCCACCAGGGTGGGAAGCATTTGTCTGTCCATGCCAGAGATTCACAGAATGAACCTTTTGTGTGGTTCTGGAAAACCATCCTTGCCCCCTTGATCTCCAGGCCTGTGGCTGTACCCCCAGTCTGGCACTGGGTTTCTGCAACACCCAACACCGAGTTGGGGGTCAGCAGCCTGCTTTCCTGGCTTGTGGATGCTTCCCACCCTCTAAGGATACGAGTGGGAATATGCTACGGTTGGCTTTGTCCCCAGACAGGCCACAGCTTGAGGGGGAGACTGAATGTGAGCAGCACTGATGCTGCTGAATGTCATGGTTGCTTGAATTAAGCTCTTGTAGGATCTCCTCCTTGGTCTGCTTCAGAGCAGCTCCTTCCAGGAATCCATTCTGGCCAGCGACCTACAAAATGTCCCTGTGAGATAGAAAAGGATGGCCATAAAGGGATTTCAGAGCAGAGGGGCAGGGGCGAGCCCGTTGCAGCCCCATGACTTGTAGCACGTTGCGCTGGTTAATTGGCAGCTGTCTGGAACTGGATGTCTGGAGATGGCCTATCCCCGGCCCGAGGTGGTTCCCTGATGTGACCACCAGAAAGGGAGCACACACAGAAGCTAAGCAATGAAGAAATGGTTCACAATTGCTTATTAGCCCCCAATAACCTGGGCAGGAGAGTCATACGGGAGGGGAACATTTACTTTCCCTCTTCAGCAGCCCACCGTGATCTTTAGCCCAACCCTCTGCTCCGTTCTGCTGCTCTCCACTCCAGGCACGTGATTTTCCTCTCGAATCACCACTCATGGTCTCTGGAAGAATTACTGCTCTGTCCACACACTACCTGGGGTTTCCAAACTCACCCATGACTTTTCCCCCTGTAAAACAGCCTCATATTTTTGTTCAGGTTTTTTCCTGCATGGAGTCCTTCCTGCTGCAGGGAGAGCCGGGGGCAGCTCCGTCTGCCTCGCTGCGATAACTCCACAGCCCGAGTTCACCACAGAACAACGAAGGCAGGATCAGGATGGACAAAAGAGGTCAATGCTGATGCCCTGCACCGAGTTCAACTTGCCACGTATTTCTGGTTTTGCTGTTAGTAGCTCAGACATTGTGGTTTGCATCCCAAACTAAACCGGACTGAAGGACTGAGCAGGGAAGGGGGAAAAGGGTGATGTTACCCTGACACCACAGGAATTAGTAAGAAAAAATATATATATTGCACACACTAAGACTTATTAACAACCAAGTTAAAACAAAATGGCATAGTCCTCATTAGTGTTCCAGTGGTTCTTTGATCAGGGATGGTTCACGAGTCTGTAAAATCCCATTACACTCTCCTTATTGCAGTACAGACCTGTTTCTGTTCTCCTGCCAGTGGATCTGTTTGCAAATAAAAAGGGAAATTGATTTGATTTCCTTGAGAAGATCCATCCAATTGTCCCTTCTGTCATCATCGTTTGTCTTGTTGGTGTTGGGTATGTTTTTTGGCTCTGGAGGGGTGGAGTTGGGCTGCCCCTGCTCTCACCCAGGCAATGGGTCAAAAGGCCAATTATAATCCTGTAGCTCCCAGGGACATGCCAGTGCTGTGGCTCATGCATGGGATCGTCTGCATGGATTTGGGGAAATCGTGGCTGACCACACGTCCATTTTCTCCACTGCCTCCTGCTGCAGCCGGCCTGGGAAGGGTTGATGTCTGTATGGCTTCGTTGATTGATTGCTGTGGGATTAAACAAAAACCCTTTTTAGGAGAGACGGGGGGGGTCTCCCCCTGTCCTTTGCAGTGTTGGAGAAATTACAATATTAACCAGTGTTGTCTTTCTGTTACTGTTCTCCCCTTCCTTGTCTCCATTCAGACTCTCACTTTCTCTGTGTCCCCACTGCATCTGCTCTGTTCATTCACACCTCTTCTACATGCAAAATTAAATGTTTCAGCAGTATTTTGGGGTATAAAGCATCAGTGCCATATGCCAAAAACCTCTTCGAACTCTAAAACATAGGAACAGTCATCCTGGATCTGAGCAGAGGTATTTTACACACTTCCCCCATAGAAATGCTATTGCTACTCCAGGACTGTTTTGCACAGTGGACTCTGACTCACTGCAAACATATGTTTAACTTTGCTCATGTGAGAACTTGAGCATGTGCCTATGTTTTTGTCTACAGTGATGACTGAGGTAACTAGGAAATGCAAGCCTAATTCAGGAAACCAAATTTCATCTTCCTGTTCCAGATAGATCCAAAACGTCCGCTTTCAGAGATCTAAGGAAACCACCTGCTTAGAACAGTTCAACTAAAAGATAAAGCCAATTTGGTTTCTTTGCATTCATGCTATCTCCAAGGTCACCATCATTCTTTCTGGACTGGGATATTCAGGTGAAGAATTATCCATGGCAGATAAATTTGGAACAGCTACTGAGCTATTGCATTCTGACACTTTTTTTGCAGTGCATTTGTGCCCTACATAGCTTATCAGTGAGCACAAATTATGATCTAATCTTTGTAGTTCCATGGACACAATTTACTCACATTATTTTACCCCTGTGCTCAAGGTACTTCTCATTGCCTTTGGCATTTCCTGAACCTCAATGGAAAAAGAGCTGTAGCACATTTTCAGTGCATTAGAAATGTTATTATTGCTGCCAAAACACTCAGCGTGCTGTGAAATGGTGACATAAAACCCAAAGAAGAGGCTGCTTATTTTCCTTTTGATTCTGGGTGAATTTCAGTGAAATAAAAACCCATTTGGATTTTTTGAAACTCACTGAATACTTCATATGCCCAGAACAAATTCCATGCTCATGGGAGAGGTCAGGATGAGGAAGGCAAGGGATGTGTCACATATCCCACTGCCTCCTTGAACACCACGGTGTCTGTATGAGGGATTGCCAAGATATACTTGCTCCATAGATGCTGCATTAAATGTCTATCTCCAAGGCTCTCAAATCTAATCCACTCTTGACATGACTCTCAGAAATTCAGGCACACCAGAATTTAGGGCTGAACAGATCTCCTGGGCTGTAGGAAATATGCTTCTGCAAGATCATGGCAGGGTGGAATTAAAAAAAAAAACATTACAGGAGACATTGGAGGCCAATTTCTGCCAAAGAGACCCATAATTCTGAAATCTGGAGGCCCACATCATTCATTCCAGGGCAACAATGCTCTGAGCATGTATTGGTGTTGTCAGCCTGGAAACGGTGCCAGCAGGGTGCCAGCAAAGGGAACAGCAGGATGTGAATCATTACTGCACTCCCCCAGTTTTATCTTGCTGTTAAGAGCCTGGCTTTGGGGATTTTTCCATCTTGCAGCAATGGCTGTATCACACCAGCCCCTGCACACTTCATCCATGCTGCACACACATTGCCATAGTCTGCCTTCATTAATTTTAAGGAATTTCAATGTGTTTCTGTTGCCGCTTGTGCTGTGGTTTTGCTCTGTGTGTGGATTTTGAATTAACATCCTGCCACATGTCTGATCTTGCATCAGCTCCCCATGACAGCCCACTTGACCCTCTTTCAGCTTCCTCAGATGGTCCTATTCCTTTCTAGCAAGTTGAGTGACACAGCCACTTCATTATCCCTATGTCTTGGCTTTCCACCCATGGTCTGGGCTGCATCCGTCTCTGAAGGCAGCTTTGGAGCCGGGGGAGGATCAGAGAGAAGGTGTGAAAGGCCGTGGAATGGGTTGCCACCTTCATCCGCTTTGATTCACTTCTGGACTTGTAACAAAACTCGATTAAGGCAACCAGCATGGCGAGTCCGAGCCCACCGATGAGGATATAGAAAACCCCCGCCACATTGCTGAGACTCAGCGCGCTCGTCTTGTCCTGGAAGAAAAAGGAGAAGGGAGGGAAAGGAGGGCACACGGGAAAGGAGAACAACAAAATTAATATGGAATTGCTCTGGGAAGGATGCTGCACAATATAGCAGTACTGCCATTGCATCATCTTCCCCTTTAAATGAACAAGTGGCATTTCTAAGAGCATTTTAAAATTTTTAATTCAGTGTCTAGTAAATCTAACATTTCCCTCACACAAACAAATAAACATTTCCTCAGCAATGTGACTCTTTGTAAAGGTTTGGGAATCTCTGTTTCTCAATCAGCTAACTTAAATGCTTGTTTTATCCAAAATGTCTAGTTTGAATTATTGATTAAAAGAGGAAAAAATTTGAAGTTTTCCTCCTCTGTGACATTTGCTTGTCCCTGATGTCTAGCCTGAAATAACCTGTTCTCTTGGAAATGCTCATTCCTTCATTCCTAGATTGTTTCCCCCGCAAATTCTGTTGCTGAGCAACACATTGAAGTGGATGGGCTTTTTTCCTTTTTTTTTCCTTTTCGATTCTGGGGTTGAGGTGACACCTGAGCTGTCCTCAGAAACTCATTTGATTTCTATGTAATAAGGCAGTTATTTCATATGCAATCAAGACCTGCTGATGCATGTCTAAGCTAATTATTTGGTTGGCAATAAACAGGGCTATTAATGAGCCGCAACTTTTAGTCAGCAGCTACATTCTGATTTTACAGTTGCCTAATGAATCGTCACAGCTCTCTGGGGAAGAGACAAGGCTCAGAAAGACTCATTTCACTGCGAGAGAAACCAAGTTCCCACATCTAACCCTGATGTCACCCCCGGCAGTTTTCAAAACCTTCTCCTCCACAATGACCAGGTTGAGTTGGGGTGTGAGGATAATCTGGGCAGCAACAGGATCCCAAACTTGGCTCAGCTCAATATGCAAGGCTCCTGTTTCTAGGACAGGCTTTCTCTACAGTGAACCAGAGTCCTCTGCTCTATGTTTGCTGCTGCTCTGCAATATTGACTCAATACCTATTTGACAGCAGAGATTCCCCAGGGCCAGCCCAACAGCTCAGTGCAAATCTGTTGGGGCCACCAGAGTCTGAGCAGCATTGACAGCCCTGCTCTGTGGATGTGGGAGGAAAATTGCATGTGGCTCATTTGAGATGTAGCCACAGAGTTAAGGGACAACCCTGGTGCCTGTAGAAGTGCCTGCAGCTCGTAATGAAGCCTCTGCACAGTTCTTGGTGTTCTTCTCTGCTACTCCATGGACACGTGGACTGGTGGGTGGCACAGCCTGTTCCTTGCCCTTGTAGGACAGTTGATTCACTTGCTTTTCTTGGCAGGTTTTACAAGAAGCAGCCCACAGTTTTTAGGAAGGGAGGGGATTCAGGAAACAGAAAAGGATATTGGAGTGGTGTTGAAAGGGTCCAAACTGGAACATCAACATGAGCATGGAAGGTTTCAGTACAGGACAGTCTGCCTGACACTGGTACATTTTTTCAGACAAGCATATTTTGCAAAGGATTCTGTCTTTTTCTGTATTTGGGTTTGATGGCAAAAAAAGTCAACCCTCAAGGCATGAAAACATCTCAATTTTCACAATTAATAAACCTCCTGTAACAGAAGAGAATGTAATTATTTTTTTTTTTTAATTAGAAGAAAAGTGGGTTCCAGTCAAGAATGTTAAAAAGATATTTTTTCTTCTATTTCTCCTTCATCTGACCCACTGCCTATGCAAGCTGCCAAGCTTCTTCCCAGCTGGAGCTCCCACTGTGGCCTCTGGTACCATGGGGAGAAACTTTCCATCCTGAACCCTCTGCTGGAAGATGCAAAGGTTGTTATGGGACCATCCCTGCTGAGTTTTGGTAGCTGGAGGAAACTCCACGAGTGACCTCATTTTCTGTGCTTTGCTGATTGATCACTTTGACAAGGGACTCGTCACGGTCACCGTGTGCTGCTGGAAAGGTTGGGTTTCTCCCTTGTACAACCTTCATGCACTGGTCCAGTTGCAATCTTGACGCTTCCTGTGTGCCCTCTGTAATGAGAGATTCCTGCAAATATCCTCTTAATTTCTGCAGTTTCAGTATTTGAAAGATTATTTCTCTGGTCCTTTCTAATCTGCCTTCATGCAGTTTTTCCCCCAGGCTTGACTGTGTATTTGTTCAGCCATCTCTTCTCTGCAGATTGTTGGGTGTACTTCTAAGCACCAGTAGATAAATGCTGGGAGTTTTTTAGTGGTTATATAGAAAACCAGAGCAATTATTCTGAGGAAACTGTGTTACAACGTATCAGGTACTTTGCCTTTAAAATTCAGTCTCAAGGGGCTGCTCCAACTTCAGGGAGGGATAAAGACACTAAAAGGGGGCTGCCCTTCTCAGCATCCTAATCTTTTAGCCTGCCTTTTTAATGAAATGTGGCTGATCAGCACATGCTCTCTGCTCAGAGGGAAGAATGGGGACAGAGATGCAGGTGGAGCAGCCTCTTTATCTGTGTATTACTAATAATTGTCAGCCTGTACTTTCACCTTGATTGAACAAAAGGGTGGAAATCTCCACAATGTAAAGAACGTCCAAGCTTTGTGTTAAAGGATGACGCTATAGACAAGAGAAAACCTATTGATACTTCAATAAAAATGGATCAAATAAATGGATCAGTACAATCCATGTAATAGTCTTTGACTTGCAGCCATAGATCCTTAGGAAATCTGCCTTCCTTGGCTCTGCTGGGCATGGGAATACACAAATTTCAGGGTTTATCTGCCACAATATTTATTTCCACCACCAGTTTGGGGTTCATGGTCCAACGAGGCATGTCCTCAGCTGGCTGCAGTGGCAGAGCAGTCTGGCAACCAGGAAGGCTGCTGGTTCTTAATTCCCACTTTCCTCCTCATGCGAGCAGCAAAACAACCAGTAAGAGAGAGGAGATGTCCAAAAGCAGTTTCCTGCAGTACCACTACAATTCATTTTGGGGCTGTTATGTTTTTCTTGCATTTACTTTGCAGTAGCATTTTTATTGTTATTGTTATTGCTCTTATTACTGCTATTCCTATTATGACTGTGACAATCTGGGTGAACTGAACATTGTCTTATCCAGAAGGCAAAGGAAAGCATTCAGAGACACAGTGGTGGGCAAAGATGCAGGGAGGGGAAAAAGCAGCCTGAGTTTCACTTCTGCTTCCTTAGCAAGGTTTCTCCCAAAGAGCCAAATTCCCAGATTCCCGGGGCACTGAGGAATGCTGAACTGCAGGGGCATGGCTGATGGCACAGCCTGCTACCACGAGCAGGCTGAGAAGTAAAACTGCTCCTGTGGTGATGTTTGACTTCTTGCTCATCCTCCTTTTAATATCCTTTTTCTTCCTTCCCTCTCCCAGCAGGACGTGCAGAGATCTTTGGGCAGGAGTGACATCTCACTGCTCCCATCAACTGCAGGACCTGACCCACCTGAAAGGTCAAAAGCCCTGAGTGCCTCACTGAGGCTCTGCCTGCTGTTTCCATGCATGGTGCTGCCCCAGTAATGCTCATAATAACAAAAAGTCACAAATTATTCTATTTGCTTGAGAGGACACTCCCCTCCTCTCTGCTCAGGCTCTGTGACACCAGATGCTCTCCTGCAGAGCTGCCCATCACTGAACCAGCTTGTTAGTGGGAGTGTAAATGTCACTGCTCATCTCCCGCAGCAGCAGGGGCCTGACGTGGGGGGAAGATTGGCAGGTGAAAAGAGAAAGAAAAACCCATCTTCCCAAAAGAAAATCCCATCTTCCCAGCCTTGTTGCTGCAGCAACCGGGCACCTTCCCGTCTGTTACTCTCAAACGTGGCACCATGTCCATCATCCCCTTTGTCATTATTTAACCCTTGTTGGTTGATAGGCATTGGGGCCCATTTTTCCCAGTTTCCCAGCAGGGCTGGTCCCTTCTGCCACCCAGTGTGAGCAGAGCCCATTGGCAGCACAGGGTGGTGGCACCTTGAGTTGTTGCAGTCTCCTGAAGATGAACTGTCCATAGAGCAGGTGGCAGCTCCAGAAGCTGAGCTTTCACCCCAAAAGCTGGGCAGACTTTAGTGGGATAAGGCCTGAAGCTCAGCAATGAAGGACAGAGCCCTGGCCATTGTCTCAGAGTGCTGCCAGGGGATGTGCAGGAGCACATGGATGGCTGGGGATGAGGCTGCTCAGCATAACACACCTTTGATTTGAAAACCTGCCAATTTCCTGCAAAGCCAGGGCAAGGCACTAGCAGGATTTGTTCCTTCTTTTCTTTCTTTTTGTTTTTTTAATTTTTTTAACAAAAACAAAATTCTTGCACTGGAGAAGAGGATTAGGAAATGTGTGTCTTTGATAAAGGTCTTATAATTGCATGACACACCTGGGTGTCCCTGAAAGCAGCTTGCTATCCTAGGTCTAGGAAAAAAAACTCCCAATGCCTTGCAAAAGCCCAGGAAACACGTCCATCTGCCACAGAATTTAGAGTCTACCTTGTCATTACACTTCAACAACACAAAGCATCCCTTGCAAGCCCATTTCATAGCCTGCAAAAAGTCCATCCTGTGCTTGTTTGCAAAATCAGGTCCTTCTAGGGAAATGCTTATTACAGTGTCTGTCTCTCTCCTGCTGTGGCAAGTAGAGGGGACTCAGAAGAGCTGAGAGACAGGACCAGAAACTGCTGGATGGTTTCTAGCTATGTGCAGTGCTGGAGGTGAGTGTGTATGGAAAAACCCTGCACCTGTGTGAAGGGGTGGCTGCTGCATGTTCACAGTGGCAACAAGAGCAGCAGGGACATTGCTGCCCAGTGCAGGACACTAACTGGGATGTCCCTCTGTCTGGGAAAGCAGCTGGAGCCATGGGTTGAGTGTCCAGCAGCTTGTGGGGTGTCATGACATATCAAAATACTCAGCAAAGCAGGAGTGTTTGACTCTGGAGTTTGAGTTCAGGTCCACTAATGTCTCTACTGTTTCTTCACAGGAATTTCTCTGGATAAAATACTTGGTGGGCAATAGATAAGTAAGCAGATCAAAATCAGGATGCACAGAAATCATCTGGGACCAATGAAAATAAGCCTGGGAAACACCAGAATTTTTGCTACTCTTGGATTAAAAACCTTAGTCATAAACCTTACATCCAGCTAGACCTTTGCACCTCTTCATAAGCACTCATTTATCATTCTGAAAATCCTCCAACTGCAAACTAAGCTAAGCTCAAAAGTAGGCAGAAATGGGAAGGTTTTGTTGTGTCTGTGTAAGGAAAAATATGAAATAGCCTCCAGC